>NC_079189.1:146061534-146364451 GCF_029499605.1 Hyla sarda
TCTGTACCATCATTGTGGGAGGACAGGAGCACTGCAGTCTACGCAGCCTCCTTCACCATTCAGTCCCCTTGGCTTCTGGGGCTGTTTCCTTCATGTGGCTCTGAGCTTTACGATGGTCACCTTCTCTGGCCACAGGGATTTGAACACCCGAATTACAAACTACAGATTGGTTCGCCCAAGGATTCAAGAAAACCTTTACTTCAATAGGCCCATATTTGTGGGCGGTAATTAAAGTGTACCCGTACTCATTGTGTCATATCTTCCAATATCTTACACATCTCAGTGAATACCTTCAACTCAGATCGAGTGGTTTATTGAAGTAGAACTTCATTCTGCATGGGGTCACCATATATCCTGTTACATTCTTTACATTACTTGGAACAAGCTTACATTTCTAACTCAGCATCAACCATGGATTCTCTGATATCCTATCATGGCTCTTGAATTTTTATTTCAACCTTATAAGTTTAAGACAATCAGCATTTTCGTTTTACATTAAATTGTCATTATAAAGTTATCCACTCAAAATTGATGTTATTCAAATAAATGCAATGTAGAATGTATAGGTATATCACGTTGTGTATGCAGGTACTATAAACACATTCAAGTTTAAACAGTAGCTATGTAGTTTCTTCAATTTAATGTGACTGTGTTTCAGTAGACCAAGACTGTTCTATCAATCTTCCTATAAGCCCCGCCTTTCTCCTCCCACTCCTCTATGTCACTGGTCACCACCCCTTTGAGTCTGGCTTTTTGTCTTCCCTCTGGTTTAGTCATTCCTCAATCACTATCGAACGTCTAGGTGCCTGACTTGATCCCTGTGTTACTTTACAAGGAGACATACAATACACATGTAACATGCAACAATACCAACATTTACAAATAATCAACGTACAACACACAAGGCCCACATTCTCACCAAAAACAAAATGTAAAAGAATAAAAAATATACAGAGCTCTTTCAAAAATGGGGAAAAAATAATCTTCAATGCGCATTAAAGGGGTATTCCAGGCAAAACCTTTTTCTATATATATCAACTGGCTCCGGAAAGTTAAACAGATTTGTAAATTACTTCTATTAAAAAATCTTAATCCTTCCAATAGTTATTAGCTTCTGAAGTTTTCTGTGTAACTGCTCAATGAGGATGTCCCAATGAGGATGTCACGAGCTGTGTATGATGGGAGAATATCCCCATAGGAACTGCACAGCTCCAAGGACGTGAGTCATCAGAGAGCAGTTAGACAGAAAACAACAACTCAACTTCAGAAGCTAATAACTATTGGAAGGATTAAGATTTTTTAATAGAAGTAAATTACAAATCTGTTTAACTTTCCGGAGCCAGTTGATATATAAAAAAAAGTTTTGGCCTGGAATACCCCTTTAACCCCTTAAGGACAGAGCCCTTTTTCACCTTAAGGAATTTTTTGCAATTCTGACCACTGTCACTTTAAACATTAATAACTCTGGAATGCTTTTAGTTATCAATCTGATTCCGAGATTGTTTTTTCGTGACATATTCTACTTTAACATAGTGGTAAAATTTGTTGGTAACTTGCATCCTTTCTTGGTTAAAAATCCCAAAATATGATGAAAAATTTGAAAATGTTGCATTTTTCTAACTTTGAAGCTCTCTGCTTGTAAGGAAAATGGATATTCCAAAAAAAAAGTTTTTTTATTCACATATACAATATGTCTACTTTATGTTTGCATCATAAAATTGACGTGTTTTTACTTTTGGAAGACACCAGAGGGCTTCAAAGTTCAGCAGCAATTTTCCAATTTTTCACAAAATTTTGAAACTCGCTTTTTTTCAGGGACCAGTTCAGGTTTGAAGTGGATTTGAAGGGTCTTCATATTAGAAATACCCCATAAAAGACCCCATTATAAAAACTGCACCCCCCAAAGTATTCAAAATGACATTCAGTCAGCGTTTTAACCCTTTAGGTGTTTCACAGGAATAGCAGCAAAGTGAAGGAGAAAATTTACAATCTTAATTTTTTACACTCGCATGTTTTTGTAGACCCAATTTTTGAATTTTTGCAAGGGGTGAAAAGGAGAACATTTTTACTTGTATTTGAAACCTAATTTTTCTCGAGTAAGCACATACCTCATATGTCTATGTTAATTGTTCGACGGGCGCAGTAGAGGGCTCAGAAGGGAAGGAGCGACAAATGGTTTTTGGGGGGCATGTCACATTTAGGAAGCCCCTATGGTGCCAGAACAGCAAAAAAAAACACATGGCATACCATTTTGGAAACTAGACCCCTCGGGGAACATAACAAGGGGTAAAGTGAACCTTAATACCCTACAGGTGATTCACGACTTTTGCATATGTAAAAAAAAAAAAGAAAATTCCCGAAAATGCTTGGTTTCCCAAAAGTTTTACATTTTTAAAAAGGTAATAGCAGAAAATACCCCCCAAAATTTGAAGCCCAATTTCTCCTGATTCAGAAAACACCCCATATGGGGGTGAAAAGTGCTCTGCTGGCGCACTACAGGTCTCAGAAGAGAAGGAGTCACATTTGGCTTTTTTGAAGGAAATTTTGCTCTGGGGGCATGCCGCATTTAGGAAGCCCCTATGGTGCCAGGACAGCAAAAAAAAAAAAACACATGGCATACCATTTTGGAAACTAGACCCCTTGGGGAACGTAACAAGGGGTAATGTGAACCTTAATACCCCACAGGGGTTTCACAACTTTTGCATATGTTAAAAAAAATAATAATAATTTACCTAAAATGCTTGGTTTCCCCAAAAATTTACATTTTTACAAAGGGTTAAAGCAGAAAATACCCCCCAAAATTTGAAGCCCAATTTCTCCCGATTCAGAAAACACCCCATATGGGGGTGAAAAGTGCTCTGTTGGCGCACTACAGGTCTCAGAAGAGAAGGCGTCACATTTGGCTTTTTGAAAAAAATTTTGCTCTGGGGGCATGCCGCATTTAGGAAGCCCCCATGGTGCCAGAACAGAAAAAAAAAAACACATGGCATACCATTTTGGAAACTAGACCCCTCGGGGAACATAACAAGGGGTTAAGTGAACCTTAATACCCCACAGGTGTTTCACGACTTTTGCATATGTAAAAAAAAATTTTTTTTTTTACCTAAAATGCCTCTTTTCCCAAAAATTTTACATTTTTAAAAAGGGTAAAAGCAGAAAATACCCCCCAAAATTTGTAACACAATTTCTCCCGAGTACGGCGATACCCCATATGTGGCCCTAAACTGTTGCCTTGAAATACGACAGGGCTCCAAAGTGAGAGCGCCATGCGCATTTGAGGCATAAATTAGGGACTTGCATAGGGGTGGACATAGGGGTATTCTACGCCAGTGATTCCCAAACAGGGTGCCTCCAGCTGTTGTAAAACTCCCAGCATGCCTAGACAGTCAGTGGCTATCTGGCAATACTGGGAGTAGTTGTTTTGCAACAGCTGGAGGCTCCGTTTTGGAAAAAGTGGCGTACCAGACGTTTTTCATTTTTATTGGGGAGGGGGGCTGTGTAGGGGTATGTCTATATGTAGTGTTTTTTACTTTTTATTTTATTTTGTGTTAGTGTAGTGTAGTGTTTTTAGGGTACAGTCACACGGGCGGGGGTTCACAGTAGTTTCTCGCTGGCAGTTTGAGCTGCGGCAGAAAATTAGCTGCAGCTCAAACTTGCAGCCGGATACTTACTGTAATCCTCCGCCCATGTGAGTGTACCCTGTACGTTCACATTGGGGGGGGGGGGGGGAGAAACATCCAGCTGTTGCAAAACTACAACTCCCAGCATGTACGGTCTATCAGTGCATGCTGGGAGTTGTAGTTTTGCAACCGCTGGAGGCTCAGTTTTGGAAACAGTGGCGTACCAGACGTTTTTCATTTTTATTGGGGAGGGGGGTTGTATAGGGGTATGTGTATTCATAGTGTTTTTTACTTTTTATTGTGCGTTAGTGTAGTGTTTTTAGGGTACAGTCGCATGGGCGGGGGGTTCACAGTAGTTTCTCGCTGGCAGTTTGAGCTGCGGCAGAAAATTTGCTGCAGCTCAAACTTGCAGCCGGATACTTACTGTAATCCTCCACCCATATGAATGTACCCTGTATGTTCACATTGGGGGAGAAACATCCAGCTGTTGCAAAACTACAACTCCCAGCATGTACGGTCTATCAGTGCATGCTGGGAGTTGTAGTTTTGCAACAGCTGGAGGCACACTGGTTGTGAAACACCGAGTTTGGTAACAAACTCAGTGTTTTGCAACCAGTGTGCCTTCAGCTGTTGCAAAAGCTACAACCCCCAGCATGTACGGACAGCGGAAGGGCATGCTGGGTCTTGTAGTTATGCAACAGCTGGAGGCATACTACTTTGGCTGGGGATGCTGGGGACTGTAGTTATGCAACAGCTGGAGACACACTGGTTTGCTACATAACTCAGTGTGCCTTCAGCTGTTGCAAAACTACAACTCCCAGCAGTCACCGACAGCCAACGGGCATGCTGGGAGTTGTAGTTATGCAACCAGCAGATGCACTACTACAACTCCCAGCATGCACTTTAGCTGTTTGTGCAAGCTGGGAGTTGTAGTTACACAACAGCTGAAGGTACACTTTTCCATAGAAAAAATGTGCCTCCTGCTGTTGCATAACTACAGCTCCCAGCATGCCCTTTTTGCATGCTTGATGCTGTTGCTAAGCAACAGCAGGAGGCTGTCACTCACCTCCAACGATCCAGCCGCATGAGGTCAGTCCCTCGTCGTCGCCGCCGCGGCCGTCGCTCCTGGGGGCCCGATCCCAACATTGACGCCGGGGATAGGGGTCCCCAGCACCTGGGGTGCACGTCCCGCTCACGTCCTCCGGAAGAGGGGCGGAGCGGGTGCGGGAGTGACACCCGCAGCAGGCGCCCTGATTGGTCGGCCGGGAATTGGTCGGAGACGGCCCCGAACAACCTGTAATTCCGGGTCACGGGGTCACTGGAGACCCGATTGACCCGGAATCTGCCGCAGATCGCTGGACTGAATTGTCCAACGATCTGCAGCCATCGCCGACATGGGGGGCATAATGACCCCCCTGGGCGATATGCCCCGATGCCTGCTGAACGATTTCAGCAGGCATCGGGCACCGGCTCCCCTCCGGCTAGCGGCGGGGGGCCAGGATTTGACAGGACGTACTCAAACGTCCTGAGTCCTTAAGGACTCGGAAAAGGGGCCGTTTGAGTACGTCCTGCGTCCTTAAGGGGTTAATTATAATCAGTAAACCATTAGCTGATTTTAAATGCTTAAGGTAATATTCATTAATTAAATTGTGATCACTTTTTAATTTATTTTATATCTTATTTTATTTTCCTTGGCCAAACTTCTTCTCTGGTTACTCCTATAATATAATCAGACTATTAATTGCATTTCCTTATACATTTTATTCTTCATTCATCTTGCAAACCTGTGAAAACAAAACCTTTTAAGAAATTAATAAAATATCATCAAATAGGTTAATTACAACATAAACACTTACATAAACAGCTTCTCCAGAAACCATTCACTGGTCATACTCCATGTATTCCTAATTCATTTAATCTACATCATACATACTTCACTATACTAGGTGTGCTAAAATGGCTGCCGGGGAGTGGAGGTGGGAATAATTGGGGGAGCTAAAATGGCTGCCTGGGGAGGAACTTCACTTCTAGGGGTGGTCACATGGCTGCCCCCCATATGGAGCAAGCATGGGATATACGTGGAGGAAGAAATCGTGGGGGTAATGATTTTAAGGTGCGGCCATTGCGTGCCACAGCTATAACAAGTATCACTCCATAAAGGATTTTCAAGCACCTTAATGGAAATATGACCAATAAGAATATGGCAGTGGCTGGTTACGTTACGCCCTCCAACATTGGATACAGGTGCAAGAAAGGTATTTCATCTGTATTTTCACACTCCCCCCCCCCCCCTCACTCAATCTACCATTTTCCACCCTAATATCCCCCACCCTAATATCCCCCACCCTAATACAAAGGCTCTCTTCATTGAATATATGATATTTCTCACTATCTTATCAATAGTTTATAAAAAAAAATGTACATCAGTGTTAATTTCACTATATAAATATTTTCATCATACTTTCAGGCAACTACAACTTTGGCCTATCTATACCCATTCAGATGACTACAATATAACTACAAACAATTGTTCTCAAGAATCACACTTCTGTATATAACTGTATATAACACTGCTATATGTATGAACCTTCTTATCCATCAACCATCAACTTTCAACTACCTTAATATCTATAATTCATCCTTTCCAATCTGAACTCATCACGTTTTCCATCAAAACTTCATTTATTTATTTTTCCCTTTCTCTAGTACAACTCTCTGCATTTCCCTTCCTGTCAGCAACTCTATCAGTTAGATCAGGTTACATCTGCAGACCTAAGGCCCCCGGCTTCTCATCTAGAGCCCACAGCCCTCCTTCCTGGTTGGACTTATTCATCGGCCTCCAGCTGTTGCACAACTAAAACCCCTCTTAAACCCTTCTGTACTTTAGGAGATATCTTTAAAACAACTAACGTCTAGCATTAGAAAGGGGAAATTTACCCCCTCTCTTTGTCTAAAATTAGCTAGCTTAACATTAATCCATGGACACATTAAGACAAAACATAACACATATACCACATATTCAATCAGTTATAATGGGACAAGTTCCGGGAATCTGTTATTGCCGGGAAAATCCCTTGTACTCCCAGTCCTAGACACGATCTATTTACGACTCTTATAACAGGCGTCCTGCTCCCTTCCCAGTCCTAGACCACTATCTATTTACAACTCTGTCCTAAACATCCCGATGACGCTTATGACATTCTCTGTCCTAAACTTCCCGATGCTTACATACGACAATGCACTCCGCAACTCAACTCCCCAAGGAACAGTCCCAATTCCACTTATTCACTCACATTTCATACACACTCGGGCAGTAGATAGTTACTTCATGAAAGGTACAAGGGTAATTGGCTCTGGGCGAGATTATTACCTGTCTCTACTTCATCACAAACCAGTCAACTTAAGGCATCAAGATAAACCAAAGGAGAGACAGGGGCAGGGGCACTGTTGCTAGGTACAAAAAGGTGTCCTTACCATACTTCCGGAGATGATCCACTGCCCTCCTCTGTGCCATCTCTTTTGGTTCAAAATGATTCCCCTTCGGTGTGACTGGATTATGATTGAAAAAGCCCAGGCCCCACTTTGGGCGCCAGTTGATATAGATTTCATCAGTGCTCTTGTAACTATCTTACTCCCGGCCAAATTCGTATACAGAATCTATATATCGAAGTATACCAAAGTAAATCAAATGGAGCCATTGTCAGTTTAAAATGCTTCAAAGTTCTGTGTGCTCTTCTCTGAGCTTTATTTCAAACCGTTCAAGCTTATATCACCTTTGTAATTAACATAAGTTCCCACCCTCACTAGTGGGATGTCCTAGCATATAGGGAGTGAGAAAATAGCAGAGAGTAGAATGGGGAATGGGCTCCTTTGTTAAACTTCAGGGGCCTTCAAATTCTCATGGCCAGCAGCTTCCTCTTACACGATAGTGGGGGCGAGACAGGAGAGCAGATGGGGGAGGGGTGAGCAAGTAAATGAACATTTTTACACATAAACATACGTAAGCATTTACAAGTATATATATATATATATATATATATATATATACATATATACATCTATTACAGTGACAGTTACATAGGGGAATGGGGCAATGTATAACGAGAGTCCTTATTTAGGTTGTTCTGTTGGCGGACTTGAGATCTGCTCTCCTGAGGGCCGGTCCTCGACTTCAGGGGAACCCCTTTTAAATCCCAACATTGCATCTTCCATTGTCCGGTTTTGTAACGATAAGTGCAAAAGGCCCTTGAAGACCCTTGAGGTCTGTTGGGTGGACCCTGACGAGGACCATTTTGATGGGGATGAGGAGCAGATACAAGTCTCTTAGGTAAAAGTGTCTCTCTGTTGGCCTGAGTGGCCTGACTAGCAAGTTCCTTCCCAGCCTGAGTCAATTGGGCAATGTCTTGTTTGACATTCTGAATTTGTGAGGCTGTGGAGGAGGGCAGAGTGTTGACCACTGGTGCGGGAGCCGGTGGTGGTAGTGGTATAGGGCTGGCTGCCACACCCAGTGGTTCTGACATAGGGGCAAGACTTTCTTCAGAATCTGTCCCGGGCTCTATGACTTGGATAGTCAATTGTTTAAAGGCAGAAAAGGACAAATTGGGGTTCTGCATCGCTAACTTTCTCAACTTAGCCTTGTCCGATTTGTTGTGAGCCCCATCTATGAACCTGTCCATTAAGACTTTATTACCTTGATCGGGAGCTAAACCATCAAACTTTTGGACCCCCCTCAAGGGCATTCTGTAAGGCCACTGCATATGCTATTAGTGTCTCACCTGGCCTTTGTTGCCTCTCGTACAACTGAAGGAGTAACTCTGAGGGAGAATCCGATTCAAATACCTGGTGTAGCCCGTTGAAGATCTGTTCCACTGTTGCCTTCTCGGAGGCGGGCCAGGTGCTGACTTCCTCAAGTGCTCGTCCTAGTAGCTGTCCAGTAAGCAATGGCACCTTCTGATTATGGGGAAGAGAATAGAAAACAAACAAGCTCTGGATGCTCTCTTTGAAATCCCTTAGGGTGAAGTCATCTCCACTGTTGGTAGTAAGGACAGGCTTCCCCAGGAACTCCTGAGCTGTGACGTTGAAGTGTAGGTGAAGGTGGTAGAAACCTTCGGGTTTCCACATCAGGAGGTGATCAAGCCAGTGTAATTGAAGAAATACCCTCGTCCGGTGATCCTAGAGAACTAGGTGTTTACATCTTGCTGGCTGGATTGGGTGCGTTGGCCCTTTAAGAAGATTTGAGAGCGTTGTCACTGTGGGAAAAATTGAGTGCGTTGTCAATGCAGGAATTGAGTGCGCTTTTCCTTTAAGCTGTCCGGCAATAAACTGGAATGAGTACCTGCGGTCTTAACTGGGCACCAAAGGGTTAATGCTGGCGACCACTGGCTCTGGAAACTTTCTGCAGAAATTTTGGTAAAGTTACACAAAGTTTGTGCTGCCGCGGGTACTTGCTGGTATTCTGTAGAGTCGGGCGCAGACGCCAAAATCGTTGCTATGGCTGCACCCAGGGCACTTTCTGTTTGGTCCGATCGGTAAATGCTTCCCCTGTGCAACACAGGGCGGATTTTTAGTTCCGGCTCACACACTGAAGAGGCGTCAATGCTGGGGACTGACTAGGCGAAGCTGCAACCGCTCCCGCGCGCGAGAAACACCAGACTTGGCTTAACCCCTTTAGGTACTTTACACAGCTATTAATGGCAGTTAACAGTACTTCCTTCACCTTCCCCACTACTCTTATCCGCGCCACAGTAAAGCAAACTTTTATAACACAGTCCCATACACTTTGTTGGCACACACTTCTCCGCCACTGTATTCGGTTTAGTATCAGACACAGTTTAGACCTGGGGGGGAAGAACTTGCATCAACTTGGCATCGGCACACACTTTTATACTGTTGCAGGTGGCCGGACTTGACTGGTGACTGAATGATTAAGGCACACACCCGTATCCTGTTGTGGGTGGCCTGCGGTAGCTGAGTGGTTAAGGCACACACCCATATCCTGTTCGTGACACCAAGATTTGTGGTGCACCACTGCGGTGAATGGCGCAACCACGGGTGTTGCGGTGTGAGTGGTGGGATCAGATGTTATTAACCCCAGGGGTTGGATGGTATAAACCCCTATGGGTTTGTGATGAAAGTGTGGTTTTCGGGTTACGGAACCCCCTACGCCCGGATTCTCCACTATCCCTCGGGCTAGTAATGAATAAAGAGTCCACAACCAGTTATGGGTAAAATGAGGCTTTACTGAATAGAAGACAGATGTAATTATCTTCACAGCTATGACCAGAATTCCCAAAGATGTGACCAGTACCCAGAGGACCTCGCAGCTTGCTGGAACAATACTTGTAATAAACTTGACTTGCAATTAGACTTGACTTGTAATTGGACTTGTACTTGTAATTAGACTTGACTTGTACTATGTGCAGGACTTGACTAACTTCAGTGACAGCAGACATAGACTTGTAGACTTACTGGAGATTTGTAGCTTGGTGGTACTCCAGATGCTGAACACTGGTCTCTAAGGCCTCTGGTAGTTGCTTCAGCAAAGACTTGTTCTCAGATTAGATGGTAAGATCCAAGAGAGCAAATTAAAGATGGCCACCCCTTTATATAGTGGGGGGCTGGACTAAAGCCCATTGGTCAAGCTGTGGGTCATAGGTTAAAGCTGGTGCAATCTGGGAGTACATGTTGTAACAAATCATATAACTAAATAACATAACATGTGACAGGATTACTCACACAGGTTCTTGAGTCCTCCAAAGGTCCTGTATACTATCTAGGCATAAGGATCCTGTCTATGCTCTTAAAGATACACACACTACATTTAATAAATTAACAAGAGAACAAGGGGAGTCCCTGCAGGGGAGCCCCCAGGTCACTGAGGGACTCAACCTGACAGGGCCTACAGGTAGTACAGGAACATGTACCTGTACTGGGACATCACACGTACATCTAAGTAGTGTTCTATTTTGTACCTGTTAATCTTTCAAGGGCCTAGATACTGTGAAATTCCAGGCAAAAGTACTCACCGGCTGGTGTTTTTACTCAAATAATTTTTGAAGTGTACAGTAGTGCATTTTTCTGCCCTCACAAGTGCATACCACATACCTAAATCTAAGCAGTTACTATTTTGTACCTGTTAATCTGTCAAGGTGTCACGATGCCGGCTGGCAGGTAGTGGATCCTCTGTGCCAGAGAGGGATTGGCGTGGACCGTGCTAGTGGACCGGTTCTAAGCCACTACTGGTTTTCACCAGAGCCCGCCGCAAAGCGGGATGGTCTTGCTGCGGCGGTAGTGACCAGGTCGTATCCACTAGCAACGGCTCACCTCTCTGGCTGCTGAAGATAGGCGCGGTACAAGGGAGTAGGCAGAAGCAAGGTCGGACGTAGCAGAAGGTCGGGGCAGGCAGCAAGGATCGTAGTCAGGGGCAACGGCAGAAGGTCTGGAAACACAGGCAAGGAACACACAAGGAACGCTTTCACTGGCACTAAGGCAACAAGATCCGGCAAGGGAGTGCAAGGGAAGTGAGGTAATATAGGGAAGTGCACAGGTGATTACCCTAATTGGAACCACTGCGCCAATCAGCGGCGCAGTGGCCCTTTAAATCGCAGAGACCCGGCGCGCGCGCGCCCTAGGGAGCGGGGCCGCGCGCGCCGGGACAGAACAGACGGGGAGCGAGTCAGGTAGGGGAGCCGGGGTGCGCATCGCGAGCGGGCGCTACCCGCATCGCGAATCGCATCCCGGCTGGCAGCGGGATCGCAGCGCCCCGGGTCAGAGGACGTGACCGGAGCGCTGCAGCGGAGAGAGTGAAGCGAGCGCTCCGGGGAGGAGCGGGGACCCGGAGCGCTCGGCGTAACAGTACCCCCCCCCTTGGGTCTCCCCCTCTTCTTGGAGCCTGAGAACCTGAGGAGCAGACTTTTGTCAAGGATGTTGTCCTCAGGTTCCCAGGATCTCTCTTCAGGACCACAACCCTCCCAGTCTACTAAAAAAAATTTTTTCCCTCTGACCTTTTTGGCAGCCAAAATTTCCTTGACCGAGAAGACGTCCGAGGAGCCGGAAACAGGAGTGGGAGGAACAGATTTGGGAGAAAAACGGTTGAGGATGAGTGGTTTGAGAAGAGAGACGTGAAAGGCATTAGGGATACGAAGAGAAGGAGGAAGAAGAAGTTTATAAGAGACAGGATTAATTTGACACAAAATTTTGAAAGGACCAAGATAGCGTGGTCCCAACTTGTAGCTAGGGACACGGAAGCGGACATATTTAGCGGAGAGCCATACCTTGTCTCCAGGGGAAAAAACGGGGGGAGCTCTTCTTTTCTTATCCGCGAACCTCTTCATGCGTGAAGAAGCCTGTAAGAGAGAATTTTGGGTCTCTCTCCATATAATGGAAAGGTCACGAGAAATTTCATCCACAGCGGGCAGACCAGAGGGCAAGGGGGTAGGGAGGGGGGGAAGAGGGTGACGGCCGTACACCACGAAAAATGGGGATTTGGAGGAAGATTCAGAGACCCTGAAGTTATACGAGAATTCGGCCCATGGAAGGAGATCTGCCCAGTCATCCTGGCGGGAGGAAACAAAATGTCGCAAATAATCACCCAAGATCTGGTTAATTCTTTCTACTTGTCCATTGGACTGGGGATGATATGCAGAGGAAAAATTTAATTTAATCTTGAGCTGTTTACAGAGAGCCCTCCAGAATTTAGACACGAATTGGACACCTCTATCCGAGACAATCTGCGTAGGCAACCCGTGAAGACGAAAAATGTGTACAAAAAATTGTTTAGCCAACTGAGGCGCAGAAGGAAGACCAGGAAGAGGGATGAAATGTGCCATTTTGGAGAATCGATCAACGACCACCCAAATAACAGTGTTGCCACGGGAAGGGGGTAAATCAGTAATAAAATCCATACCAATCAGAGACCAAGGCTGTTCGGGGACAGGCAGAGGATGAAGAAAACCAGCGGGCTTCTGGCGAGGAGTCTTATCCCGGGCACAGATAGTGCAGGCTCGCACAAAGTCCCCAACATCCGTCTCCAGAGTCGGCCACCAATAGAAGCGGGAGATGAGTTGCACAGATTTCTTGATGCCCGCATGACCTGCGAGATGGGAGGAGTGACCCCATTTGAGGATTCCGAGGCGTTGGCGTGGAGAAACAAAGGTCTTTCCTGTAGGAGTCTGCCTGATGGAGGCAGGAGAAGTGGAGATCAGGCAGTCAGGTGGAATGATGTGTTGCGGAGGGAGATCAACTTCTGAGGCATCCGAGGAACGAGAGAGAGCATCGGCCCTAATGTTCTTATCGGCAGGACGAAAGTGAATCTCAAAATTAAATCGGGCAAAGAACAGAGACCACCGGGCCTGGCGAGGATTCAGCCGTTGGGCAGACTGGAGGTAGGAGAGGTTCTTGTGGTCGGTGTAGATAATAACAGGAAATCTTGATCCCTCCAGCAGATGCCTCCATTCCTCAAGTGCTAATTTAATGGCTAGAAGCTCTCGATCCCCGATGGAGTAGTTCCTCTCCGCTGGAGAGAAGGTCCTAGAGAAAAAACCACAAGTGACAGCATGCCCGGAAGAATTTTTTTGTAGAAGAACAGCTCCAGCTCCCACTGAGGAGGCATCAACCTCCAATAGGAAGGGTTTGGAAGGGTCAGGTCTGGAGAGCACGGGAGCCGAAGAAAAGGCAGACTTGAGTCGTTTAAAGGCGTCTTCTGCTTGAGGAGGCCAGGACTTGGGATCAGCATTTTTTTTGGTTAAAGCCACGATAGGAGCCACAATGGTAGAAAAATGTGGAATAAATTGCCTGTAATAATTGGCGAACCCCAAAAAGCGTTGGATAGCACGGAGTCCGGAGGGGCGTGGCCAATCTAAGACGGCAGAGAGTTTGTCTGGATCCATCTGTAGTCCCTGGCCAGAGACCAAATATCCTAGAAAAGGAAGAGATTGGCATTCAAACAGACATTTCTCAATTTTGGCATAGAGTTGGTTGTCACGAAGTCTCTGAAGAACCATACGGACATGCTGGCGGTGTTCTTCTAGATTGGCAGAAAAAATTAGGATATCGTCCAGATATACAACAACACAGGAGTATAACAGATCACGAAAAATTTCATTGACAAAGTCTTGGAAGACGGCAGGGGCATTGCACAGTCCAAAGGGCATGACCAGATACTCAAAGTGTCCATCTCTGGTGTTAAATGCCGTTTTCCACTCGTCCCCCTCTCTGATGCGGATGAGGTTATAGGCGCCTCTTAAGTCCAATTTAGTGAAGATGTGGGCACCTTGGAGGCGATCAAAGAGTTCAGAGATGAGGGGTAAGGGGTAGCGGTTCTTAACCGTGATTTTATTAAGACCGCGGTAGTCAATGCAAGGACGTAGGGAGCCATCTTTTTTGGACACAAAGAAAAATCCGGCTCCGGCAGGAGAGGAGGATTTACGGATAAAGCCCTTTTTTAGATTCTCCTGGACGTATTCGGACATGGCAAGAGTCTCTGGGGCAGAGAGAGGATAAATTCTGCCCCGGGGTGGAGTAGTGCCCGGGAGGAGGTCGATAGGGCAATCATAAGGCCTGTGAGGAGGTAGAGTCTCAGCTTGTTTTTTGCAGAAAACATCCGCGAAGTCCATATAGGCCTTAGGGAGACCGGTTACTGGAGGAACCAGAGAGTTACGGCAAGGGTTACTGGGAACCGGTTTTAGACAGTTCTTGGAACAAGAGGACCCCCAACTCTTGATCTCCCCAGTGGACCAATCCAGGGTTGGGGAATGAAGTTGAAGCCAGGGAAGTCCAAGGAGAATTTCTGAGGTGCAATTGGGGAGGACCAAAAGTTCAATCCTCTCATGATGAGATCCGATGCTCATAAGAAGGGGCTCCGTGCGGAAACGTATGGTACAGTCCAATCTTTCATTGTTTACACAATTGATGTAAAGGGGTCTGGCGAGACTGGTCACCGGGATGTTGAACCTGTTGACGAGAGAGGCCAAAATAAAATTTCCTGCAGATCCAGAGTCCAAGAAGGCCACAGCAGGGAAGGAGAAGGCAGAGGCAGACATCCGCACAGGCACTGTAAGACGTGGAGAAGCAGAGTAGACATCAAGGACTGTCTCACCTTTGTGCGGAGTCAGCGTACGTCTTTCCAGGCGGGGAGGACGGATAGGACAATCCCTCAGGAAGTGTTCGGTACTAGCACAGTACAGGCAGAGGTTCTCCATACGGCGTCGTGTCCTCTCTTGAGGTGTCAGGCGAGACCGGTCGACCTGCATAGCCTCCACGGCGGAAGGCACAAGAACAGATTGCAGGGGACCAGAGGAGAGAGGAGCCGAGGAGGAGAAACGCCTCGTGCGAACAGAGTCCATATCTTGGCGGAGTTCCTGACGCCTTTCGGAAAAACGCATGTCAATGCGAGTGGCTAGGTGAATAAGTTCATGTAGATTAGCAGGAATTTCTCGTGCGGCCAGAACATCTTTAATGTTGCTGGATAGGCCTTTTTTGAAGGTCGCGCAGAGGGCCTCATTATTCCAGGACAATTCTGAAGCAAGAGTACGGAATTGTACGGCATACTCGCCAACGGAAGAATTACCCTGGACCAGGTTCAACAGGGCAGTCTCAGCAGAAGAGGCTCGGGCAGGTTCCTCAAAGACACTTCGGATTTCCGAGAAGAAGGAGTGTACAGAGGCAGTGACGGGGTCATTGCGGTCCCAGAGCGGTGTGGCCCATGACAGGGCTTTTCCGGACAGAAGGCTGACTACGAAAGCCACCTTAGACCTTTCAGTGGGAAACAGGTCCGACATCATCTCCAGATGCAGGGAACATTGGGAAAGAAAGCCACGGCAAAACTTAGAGTCCCCATCAAATTTATCCGGCAAGGATAGGCGTAGCCCAGGAGCGGCTACTCGCTGCGGAGGAGGTGCAGGAGCTGGCGGCGGAGATGACTGCTGAAGCTGTGGTAGTAACTGTTGTAGCATAACGGTCAGTTGAGACAGCTGTTGGCCTTGTTGCGCTATCTGTTGTGACTGCTGGGCGACCACCGTGGTGAGGTCAGCGACAACTGGCAGAGGAACTTCAGCGGGATCCATGGCCGGATCTACTGTCACGATGCCGGCTGGCAGGTAGTGGATCCTCTGTGCCAGAGAGGGATTGGCGTGGACCGTGCTAGTGGACCGGTTCTAAGCCACTACTGGTTTTCACCAGAGCCCGCCGCAAAGCGGGATGGTCTTGCTGCGGCGGTAGTGACCAGGTCGTATCCACTAGCAACGGCTCACCTCTCTGGCTGCTGAAGATAGGCGCGGTACAAGGGAGTAGGCAGAAGCAAGGTCGGACGTAGCAGAAGGTCGGGGCAGGCAGCAAGGATCGTAGTCAGGGGCAACGGCAGAAGGTCTGGAAACACAGGCAAGGAACACACAAGGAACGCTTTCACTGGCACTAAGGCAACAAGATCCGGCAAGGGAGTGCAAGGGAAGTGAGGTAATATAGGGAAGTGCACAGGTGATTACCCTAATTGGAACCACTGCGCCAATCAGCGGCGCAGTGGCCCTTTAAATCGCAGAGACCCGGCGCGCGCGCGCCCTAGGGAGCGGGGCCGCGCGCGCCGGGACAGAACAGACGGGGAGCGAGTCAGGTAGGGGAGCCGGGGTGCGCATCGCGAGCGGGCGCTACCCGCATTGCGAATCGCATCCCGGCTGGCAGCGGGATCGCAGCGCCCCGGGTCAGAGGACGTGACCGGAGCGCTGCAGCGGAGAGAGTGAAGCGAGCGCTCCGGGGAGGAGCGGGGACCCGGAGCGCTCGGCGTAACACAAGGGCCTAGATACTGTGAATGTCCAGGCAAAAGTACTCACCGGCTGGTGTTTTTACTCAGATACTTTTTTTAGTGTACTGTAGCGCATTTTTCTGCCCTCATAAGTGCATAGCACATAAGTACATCTAAGGCTCCTTTAACATTATGAGCCTTTATCCATTATTAAATGCCCGTTTTCTGTGTAAATACGGATGTATAATAAGGGAGGAAATAACTGGTGCTAACGGCTGAATAAATATTAATCCTTTAAGACCCGTTATAATATCCCTCATGTATGGCCGTAACACCTCTGCCTACAGACTCCTACAGCCGGGACTACTACTACTCCCATCATGGAACAGACTTTGTTCCATGACGGGAGTAGTAATTCCCTGGCTGCTCGAGTCTGCAGACATCTGGGGAGGCTATATTAGTGTTTGTACTACTACCCCCAGCATGGAACAGAGTCTGTTCCATGATGGGGGTTGTAGTACAGGGGCTGAAGGATTGATCACACCGGGTCTCACTTCTGAGACCCGATGCGATCAGAAGTTATTAAGCAGGGGAGCGGGCGGCTTGGTCCACAACCCTGCGATGTATCATGTTACTTTCACTTTTAAATCCCCCGCGGGGAGCCCCGAATGGCCAGTACTGAGGAGCCATTCAGGGCTCCTGCCGGGGGATTTAAAAATGAACATTGTGAGTAGCAGGGGGGCATATCTATATTAAAAGCGCTGTAGGGGGCAAGATACATAACACTGCAGGGGGGTAGACATATAGCCTATATATCTAGCCCCCAGCGCATTGATAATATGCCTCCTGCAGCGCATTAATAATGATATGACCCCCGCCGGCGCATTAATAAAATATACCCCCCACAGCGCATGTATAATATGCCCTCTGCAGCGCAGGTATAATATGCCCATACTTTTCATACATAGCGCTGCGGCGGCATATGTATATGGAGGCGCTGTGGGGGGCAGATAACGCTATATGTCTGCCCCCCTAGTGCATCTATATACATAGCGCTGCTAATAGATAAACTTTTCATTCATAGCGCTGCAGGGGTATATGTATATAGATGCACTGGAGGGGGGGCAGACAAATAGCGTTATCTGCCCCCTACAGCGCATCTATATGCATATGCCGCCGCAGCGCTATGTATGAATAGTATTTCTATCAGCAGCATCGAACCGACCGGTGCTGCTGCTAGAATGCTTTTCATATATAGCACTGGGGTGGCAATTAGTGCATGTTCCGTTAATTCTTCCATCATATCTAACGTGAGGGACTATAACGGGTCATAACGGATAATCAAAAAATCCCATAGACTTTAATGGGATTTTGTAATGGACGTTTAACATCCGTTTTGAAAGCTTTTCTAACAAATGTTTATAACTGATCTTTTAACGGATTAATTTTATAGTGTGAAAGCAGCCTAAGTAGTGTTCTATTTTGTACCTGTTAGACTCCTTTCACTCTACAAAATTACTCCATTTTAAAGATCCATACGAAGTTCCGTCTGAAAATCAGCTAAAAACAGCAGTAACAAAATGCTATACGGCCGTTGGAAAATCCCATTATAGTCTATCCCATTTTCAGATGGAACTTCGTACAGATCTTTTAAAACAGAGTCATTTTGTAGTGTGAAAGAAGCCTTAATCTGTCAATGGCCTATATACTGTGAAAGTCCAGGTAAAAGTACTCACCAGCTGGTGTTTTTACTCAGATACTTTTTTAAGTGTACTGTAGCGCATTTTTCTGCCCTCATAAGGGCATACCACATACGTCTGAGCTCCCGGTGTCAGCTAGCAGTCGTATCGCGACCAGAAACCCAGCAGCCGTGATTGATCGGATCAATCGCTCATCCACTTCATCCCAAGTGACATCCGACACCCCAAGTTAACAGTGACACCAAGTCAACAGACAGTGGGTTCCTCAGACTCAAACCTCAGTTGGCATGGCCCTCATGCTGCTGCTGCCACCTCCAGGCTCTGTCATTGTGCTGCTCTATGGTCTCCTCATGCTAATGCTACCACCTCCTGGCTCTGTCATTGTGCTGCCATATGGTCTCCTCATGTTGATGCTGCCACCTCCCGCCTCTCTAATTGTGCTGCTCTATGGTCTCCTCATGCTGATGCTGCCATCTCCAGGCTCTCTTATTGTGCTGCTCTATGGTCTTTTCAAGCTGATTCTACCACCTCCAGGCTCTCTCATTGTGCTGCCATGGATACTGCAAAACATAATTAAGGTGCTGGTCCCCAGTTTTAGAAATTTGTTGCATTAGGGTCACTTTCAGGACTCCTGATGCCACCTCCAGGCTTTCTCATTCAGCCAATATATGGTCTCCTCATGCTTCAGCCACCTCCAGGCTGTGCCATTCAGCCACTATATGGTATCCTTATGCTTCTGCCAACTCCTGGCTGTGCCATTCAGCCACTATAGGTTCTACTCATGCTTCAGCCCCCTCCAGGCTGTGCAATTCAGCCACTATATGGTATCCTCATGCTTCAGCCAACTCCAGGCTGTGCCATTAAGCCACTACATGGTATCCTCATGCTTCAGCTACCTCCAGGCTGTGCGATTCAGCCACTATACGGTATGCTCATGCTTCAGCCACCTCCAGACTGTGCCATTTAGCCACTATATGGTCTCCCTATGCTGCCACAAACTCCAGGCAGTCATTAAGCCACTTTATGGTCTCCTCATACTGATGGCATCTCCAGGCTCTATCATTGTGCCGCCACGTGACAGGTGACTCCTTGTTCGATTTGGTCCTTTGTACCCACACGCCAGGGCCCGGGACACTAAAACTTGGGAGTTAAAATTTCAATTTCAAAATCCTCAATTTCAATTTCAAAATCTTGAATTTCAATTTCAAAATCTTAAATTTCAATGGTCTTCTCATGCTTCTGCCAACTCCAGGCTGTGCCATTCGGACACTATATGGTCTCCTCATGATTCAGCCACCTGCACGCTGTGCCATTCTGCCACTATATAGTCTCCTCATGCTTCAGACACCTCTAGGCTGTGCCATTCAGCCACTATATTGTCTCCTCATGGTTCAGCCACCTCCAGGCTGTGTCATTCAGCCAATATATGGTTTACTGATGTTGCTGGGCTTGGGCCTAAACATTTTTATGGTAGCACTAGCTACCATAAATCTTCAATTTAAATTAACAAAATCATCTTTTCATCTTCGGGATTGTGAAGCCCTAGTGTCTATTCATGCTGCTGCCAGCTCCAGGCTGTGTCATTCAGCAACTATATGGTTAAGTGATACTGCTGGGCCTGGCCCTTACCTTTAAAAGGTTTATGGTAGCACTAGCTACCATACTTCTTCAATTTAAATTTCAAAATTCATCTTTTAATCTTAGGGATTGTAAGGCCCTATTTTCTCCTGCTTTCCTCCACGCTGTTTCATTCAGCCACTATATGGTCTCCTCATGCTGTCAACACCTCCACGCTGTGTCATTCAGCCACTATACGGTCTCCTCATGCTGCCAACACCTCCATGCTGTGTCATTCAGCCACTATATGGTCTCCTCATACTGATGCCAGATCCAGGCTCTGTCATTTTGCCGCTCTGCGGCAGTGATTCTAATAGCGATGCCTGTAATCTGCACATCATACTGAATAACAGTATTATTTCACTGCCCCAGCACACTCCATATGCGTGTTAGAACATAGCAAAGTGTTCTAGACCCCTATTGAGGCTCTCTGTAGGCCAAAAATAGCCATTTTTAATATAGATTCAACACAAATAAATTTGAATCGAAAAGAATTTCGGAAAATTCAGCGAATCAGCCGAATCAAATTTTTCAAAAGTACGCTCATCTCTAGCTCCTACTCTGGACAGTTCCTAAAATGGACAGAGGTGTCAGCAGAGAGCACTGTGGTCAGGCAGAAAGGAAATTCAAAAGGAAAAGAACTTCCTGTGGATCATAATAGCAGCTGATAAATATTGGAAGAATTAAGATTTTTTTTTTATAGAAGTAATCTGTTTAACTTTCTGGCACCAGTTGATTTAAACAAAAATGTTTTCCAGTGAAATACTCCTTTAACCCCTTGGGGACAGAGACCATTATAACATTAAGGATGGGAGCATTTTTTTCAAATCTGACCTCTATCACTTTATGCATTAATAACTCTGGGATGCTTTTACTTATAAATTTGATTCCGAGATTGTTTTTTTTTTACATATTCTACTTTATGTTAGTGGTACATTTTTGTCGATACTTGCATCCTTTCTTGGTGAAAAATTCCAAAATTTCACAAAAATGTGAACATTTAGCATTTTTCTAACTTTGAAGCTCTCTGCTTGTAAGGAAAAGAGACATGTCAAATAAATTACATATTGATTCACATATACAATATGTTAACTTTATGTTTGCATCATAAAGTTGACATGTTTTTACTTTTTGAAGACATCAGCAATTTTCCAATTTTTCCCAAAAATTTAAAAATCTGAATTTTTTAGGGACCAGTTAAGAAGTGAATTTGAGGGTCTTTATATTGCAAATCCCCTATGATGGACCCCATTATGAAAACTGCACCCGTCAAAGTATTCAAAATGACATTCAAAAAGTTTGTTAACCCTTCAGGTGTTTCACAGGAATAGCATCAAAATGGAGGAGAAAAATCAAAATCTCCATTTTTTTACACTAACGTTATTGTAGCCCCATTGTTTTCATTTTTACAAGGGGTAAAAGGTAAAAAGGCCCCCCAAAACTTGTAATTATTTTATCTCGAGTAAGGAAATACCTCATATGTGGATGTGAAGTGCTCTGTGGGCACACTAGAGGGCTCAGAAGGGAAGGAGCGACAATGGGATTTTGGAGAGCGAATTTTGCTGAAACACATGGCATACTTTTTTGGAAACTACACCCCTCAAGGAACGTAACACGGGGTAAATTGAATCATTATATCCCACAGGTGATTGACGAACTTTCAATAAAGTCGTACGTGAAAATTTAAATTTTTATTTTTAACACTAAAATGCTGGTGTTACCCCAAAATTTTCATTTTCACAAGGAGTAATCAGAGAAAATGACCCCCAAAGTTTGTAACCCCATTTATCTCGAGAAAGTAAAAACTTCATATGTGGATGTAAAGTGCTCTGTGGGTGCACTAGAGGGCTCAGAAGGGAAGGAGCGACATTTGGCTTTTGGAGAATGAATTTAGCTGAAATGGTTTTTGGGGGGCATGTCGCATTTAGGAAGCCCCTATGATGCCAGAACAGCAAAAAATAAACACATGGCATACTATTTTGGAAACTACACCCCTCAAGGAACGTCACAAGGGGTAAATTGAGTCATTATATCCCACAGGTGATTGACAAACTTTCATTAATGTTGGATGTGAAAATGAAAAATTAGATTTTTAACACTAAAATGCTGGTGTTACCCCAAACTTTTCATTTTATCAAGCAGTAAAAGGAGAAAATGCCCCACAAAAATTTGTAACCCCATTTCTCTCAAATAAGGAAATATTTCATATGTAGATGTAAAGTGATCTGCAGGTGCATTCGAGGGCTCAGAAGGGAAGGAGCAACATTTGGCTTTTGGAAAGTGAATTTTACTGAAATGGTTTTTGGGGGGCATGTCGCATTTAGGAAGCCCCCATGATGCCAGAACAGTAAAAAAAAAAACAAATGTCATACTATTTTGGAAACTACACCCCTCAAGGAGGGTAACAAAGGGTAAAATGAGCCTTAACACCCCACCGATGATTGACAAACTTACGTTAAAACGGGACGTAAAAAAATATAAAAATAAAATGTTGGTGTTACCCCCAATTTTTCATTTTCACAAGCGGTAATAGGAGAATAAGCCCCCAAAAATGTGTAACCCCATCTCTTCTGAGTATGGAAATACCCCATATGTGGATGTAAAGTGCTCTGCAGGCACACTACAATGCTCAGAAGAAAAGGAATGGAAGTCGGGGGCCATGTGCATTTACAAAGCCCCCCGTGGTGCCAGAACAGTGGACCCCCCCCCATGTGTGACCCCATTTTGGAAACTACACCCCTCACGGAATGTAATAAGGGGTGCAGTGAGCATTTACACCATTTACATGCTCACTGCACCCCTTATTACATTACGCGAGGGTTGTAGTTTCCAAAATGGGGTCACATGTGAGGGAGGGGGGGTTCACTGTTCTGGCAGCATGGGGGCTTTGTAAATGCACATGGCCTTCAATTCCAGTCTAATACTCTCTCCAAAAGCCCGAGGGCACTCATTCTCTTCTGAGCCTTGTAGTTCACCCGCAGAGCACTGTGCATCCACATAGAGTGGGGATCAAAAGTTTGAGCACCCCAGGTAAAAATTTGTATTAATGTAAGTAGAGAAGCCAAGGAAAGGTGGAAAAATCTCCAAAAGGCCTCCAATTACAGATCAGACATTCTTATAATATGTCAACAAAAGTTAGATTTTATTTCCATCATTTACACTTTCAAAATAACAGAAAACAAAACCAATGGCGTCTGCAAAAGTTTGGGAACCCTGCAGAATTTAAAGCATGCACTGCCCCCGTTGCAAAGCTGAGACCTGCCAGTGTCATGGATTGTTCTCAATCATCATCTGGGAAGACTAGGTGATGTCAATCTCAAAGGATTTAAATGCTCAGACTCATCTGACCTTGCCCCAACAATCAGCACCATGGGTTCTTCTAAGCAGTTGTCTAGAAATCTGAAAGTGAAAATAGTTGACACTCACAAAGCTGGAGAAGGCTATGAGAAGATAGCAAAACTTTTTCAGATGTCAATATCCTCTGTTCTGAATGTAATTAAGAAATGGCAGTCATCAGGAACAGTGGAAGTTAAAGCAAGAAAATATCCGACAAAACAGCTCGCAGGATTGTAAGAAAAAGCAATTCAAAACCCACGTTTGACTGCACAATCCCTCCAGAAAGATCTGGCAGACACTAGAGTTGTGGTACACTATTCCACTATATAGAGATACTTGTACAAATATGGTCTTCATGGAAAAGTCATCAGAAGAAAACAGAATTTAATGAAAAGAACCTCTGTCCAATTGTTAAGCATGGGGGTAGATCAATCATGCTTTGGGGTTGTATTACAGCCAGTGGCACAGGGAACATGAGGAGAAGTAAAAATGGATTCAATAACATTTCAGCAAATTTTGGATGCTAACTTGATGCCATCTGTGAAAAAGCTGAAGTTAAAGAGAGGATGGCTTCTACAAATGGATAATGATCCTAAACACACCTCGAAATCCACAGGGGATTACATCAAGAGGCGTAAACTGAAGGTTTTGACATGGCCTTCACAATCTCCTGACTCAACATAATTGAAAATCTATGGATAGACCTTAAAAGAGCAGTGCGTGACAGACAGCTCCGAAATCTCAAAGAACTGGAAGACTTTTGTAAGGAAGAATGGGCAAAGATACCTCAAACAAGAATTGAAAGACTCTTGGCTGGCTACAAAAAGCGTTTACAAGCTGTGATACTTGCCAAAGGGGGCAGTACAAGATATTAACTCTGCAGGGTGCCCAAACTTTTGCAGACACCATTTTTTTTCCTGTTATTTTGAAAGTGTAAATGATGGAAATAAAATCTAACTTTTGTTGACATATTATAAGAATGTCTAATCTGTAATTTGATGCCTTTTGGAAATTTTCCATCTTTCCTTGGCTTCTTTACGCACAGTAATACAAATTTTTACCTGGGGTGCCCAAGCTTTTGATCCCCACTGTATGGGGTATTTCCATACCAGGATTTTTTCCTGTTACCACTTGTGAAAATGAAAAATTTGGGTTAACACTAGCATTTCAGGGGAAAAAAACAAGTTTTTAATTTTCACGTCCAACTTTAACAAAAATGTATCAAACACCTGTGGGGTGTTAAGGCTCACTATACCCCTTGTTACATTCCGTGAGGGGTGTAGTTTCCAAAATGGGGTCACATGTGGGTATTTTTTCTTTTGTGTTTATGTCAGAACCGCTGTAACCAGCAGCCACCCCTGTGCAAATCACCAATTTAGACCTGAAATGTACATGGCGCTCTCTCACTCCTGAGCCTTGTTGTGCGTCCGCAGAGCACTTTGCGTCCACATATGGGGTATTTTTCCTACTTGGGAGAAATTGCGTTAAAAAATTTGCGGATCTTTTTCTCCTTTTACCTCTTGTGAAAATGAAAAGTATGGGGAAACAGCAGCATGTAAGTGTAAAAATATTTTTTTTACACTAACATGTTGGTGTAGCCCCTAACTTTTTCTTTTCATAAGGGGTAAAAGGAGAAAAATCCCCCCAAAATTTGTAACACAATTTACGGAAATACCCCATATGTGGCCCTAAACTGTTGCCTTGAAATAGGACAGGGCTCTGAAGTGAGAGAGCGCCATGTGCATTTAAGTGGGGCTTGTCTCCACCAAAACCCTACGGTAATGTTTCCAAAACAGGGTGCCTCCAGCAGTTGCAAGTCTATTCCTGTCCGGCAATACTGGGAGTTGTTGTTTTGCAACAGCTGGAGGCTCTGTTTAGGAAACACTGCCGTATGAGACCTTTTTAATTTTTATTGGAGGGACGTGTAAGGGTGTGTATATGTAGTGTTTTACTTTTTATTATTTGTTAGTGTAGTTTAGTGTTTTTAGGGTACATTCACACAGGCGGGGGTTCACAGTGAGTTTTCCACTGGAAGTTTGAGCTGCGGCGGAAAATTTGCCGCAGCTCAAACTTGCAGAAAGAAACCCACTGTAAACCCGCCCATGTGCAAGGGGGGGGGGCACCCCAAATCTTCAGCTGTGGCAAAACTACAATTCCCCGAATGCTCAGACCGTACATGTTGGGAGTTGTAGTTTTGCAACAGCTCTAGGCACACTGGTGGGGAACCACTGAGTTAAGAAAAAGACTCTAGCTCAGTGATTCCAACCCGTGTACCTCCAGCTGTTGCAAAATTACAACTCCCAGCATGTACGGTCTGTCAGTGCATTCTGGGAGTTGTAGTTTTGCAACAGCTGGAGGCACACGGGATAGAATCACTGAGTTAGGAAACAAACTCTAGCTCGGTGTTTCCCAACCAGTGTGCCTATCGCTGTTGCAAAACTACAATTCCCAGCATGCCCAGACAGTCAAGGATGCTGGGCGTGTAGTTCTGCAATATCTGTCTCTTCAGATGTTGCAGAACTACAACTCCCAGCATGCCTGGACAGTCTGGGCATTTTAGGAGTTGTATTTATGCAACAACTGGGGAAGAACAGTTGGGAGACCGCTGAGCAGTGGTCTCTAAACTGTAGCCCTCCAGATGTTGCAAAACTACAACTCCAAGCATGCCCAGACTTTCCACTTCTCTGCTCCGGTGCACGTGTCCCCGTCCCTTAGGGGGCACGCGCGCGCCGGAGCTTTAAGATTCAAAGGCCCAGTACGCTCATTAGTGTAACCACCTGTGTCTTGTTGATAAATTCCTGCACCCTCCTCAGTTCTCTGTCAGATCTTTGTTGCCTTGTGCCCTAGAGAAAGCGTTCCTTTGTATTGCCTTGCCGTGTACCAGATCTCCTGCTCTTGTGACCTTGACCTTGCTTCTCTGCCACCTGCCTACTGAACTTCTGCTACATCCTGACTACGCTACTGTGCCGCCTGCCCTGACCTACAGCAATCGTGACTACGAGTTGTCTCATCCCTTCTGTGCTTCGCATCTCCTCAGCCACCTGTGTGGTCGAGCCGTTGCTGGGGGTTACGACCTGGGTGTCGCCTGCAGCAATAAGCACATCCTGCTTTGTGACGGGCTCTGGTGAAGACCAGCGGCACCTTAGACTCCATTCCCTGGCACGGTCCGAGTCATCTGCCACAAGGGTCCAGCGGATCCACATGCACCGGAGTTCCTGACTTCAGAAACGTGAGTGTTACAGTAAGATCCGGCCATGGATCCTGCTGAGGAACCCCTGTCTGAAGTTGCGAATCTTTCCTCCGTTATGATACGTCACTCACAGCAGTTGTCCCAACAGGCGCAGCAATTTTCTCAACTTGCAGCCATGATGCAACAGCTTTTGGCCTTGCAACAGCAGCAGGTACCACAATCTGGCCCACTCCCTCCTCCAGCTCCTGCAGTCTCTCCTGGCTCCCAGCTGCACCTGCCTTTGCCTTCCAAGTATGATGGGTATTCCAAGTCAAACAGAGGCTTTGTTACACAGTGCTCCATGCATTTGGAGCTCATGTCTGAACTGTTTCCGACTGAACGTAGTAAGGTGGTCTTTGTCATTAGTCTACTTTCTGGAAAAGCCCTGGCTTGGGCTACACCCATTTGGGACCGTGGTGATCCAGTATCCTTCAATTTGTCGGCATTCTTGGCCGAATTTCGCAGTGTCTTTGAGGAACCCGCATGTCGTATGTCAATGAGATTCTACCGTTGGTGACTACGCGGTTCAGTTCCAAATTCTAGCCTCTGAATTTGCCTGGAATGAAGAGGCCTTGTGTGCCACATTTAAAAAATGACTGTCAAGCAGGATTAAAGATGCCCTTGCAGCACGAGATCCTCCATCTTCTTTGTCTGAACTTATCCACTTGGCCACACGCATTGATGTGCGTTTTGCCGAAAGACAGGAGTAATTGCACTTAAAGAGGGAATCTGCCCGCCTGACACCTGTGTCCCAACGTTCCCCTCTTCTGTCTCTTGCGCCTCTTGCCAAAGAGGTTATACAAGGAGATCATCCTCGTCTTACGCAGCAGGAGAGGTCACGACAACGCAACGAGAATTTGTGTTTGTACTGTGCTAGCCCGGAGCACTTTCTCAAGGACTGTACTGTTTGTGCGCACCTAGGGTATGTGGGAGAGGCATCCCTCGGTGTGAATACTACCTCTCCACGCTTAACTATTCCTGTACAAGTCTTCGCTTCAGCCAAGTCTTCCTTCAGCGTTACAGTATTTTTGGACTCCGGATCTGCAGGTGACTTTATTGATGCGGCTTTAGTCCACAAGTATCATCTTCCTCTCACTCGGCTTGCCAAGCCCTTGTTCATCTCCTCTGTAAATGGACAAAATCTGGACTGTAAGGTTTACTTCCGAACTAAATCTCTCGTCATGCAAGTGGGAGTATCGCATAGAGAGAAGATTGAATTCTATGTTCTGCCACACTGTACTTCTGAGATTCTTCTTGGTCTTCCTTGGATGCAACGCCATTCCCCACAACTGGGTTGGAGAACTGGAGAAATAATTCGCTGGGGACAATCCTGTCAAAATTTTTGCCTCCAATGTGCTCTGCGTAAGGTTGTTTCTCATCCTCCACCTTTACCTGGCCTGCCGCCACCTTACCAAGATTTCTCTGATGTCTTCTGCAAGAAACAGGCTGAGTCTCTGCCTCCACATCGTCCTTACGACTGCCCTATTTATCTTCTGCCTGGTACCACTCCTCCTCGTGGGATGATATATCCTCTTTCAGTTCCTGAGACCAAAGCCATGGCTGAGTATATCCAGAAGAATCTCCAAAAGGGATTTATCCGTAAGTCATCTTCTCCTGCAGGAGCAGGTTTCTTCTTTGTAGGGAAGAAGTATGGCTCACTCCGTCCATGCATTGACTACAGGGGACTTATAAAAATCACGGTCAAGAACCGTTATCCTTTACCTCTTATCTCAGAAGTTTTTGACCGTTTACATGGTGCCAAGGTCTTCTCCAAGCTGGACTTACGCGGTGGTATAATCTCATTCGTATCCGCAAGGGAGATGAATGGAAAACGGCCTTCAATACTCGTGACGGACATTTTGAGTATCTTATTATGCCATTTGGTCTCTGCAATGCTCCAGACGTTTTCCAGGAATTTGTTAATGATATCTTCCGTGATCTTCTTTACACCTGTGTTGTCGTATACCTTGATGACATCCTGATCTTCTCTTTAAACTTAGTGGAGCATCGTGCTCATGTTCGTCTGGTTCTTCAGAGACTACAGAAGAATCATCTCTACGCTAAATTTGAGAAATGCCTGTTCGAAAAGTCTAGTCTTCCATTTCTTGGCTACATTGTCTCTCATCAGGGCCTGCAGATGGATCCAGATAAGTTATTTGCAGTTTTGGATTGGCTTCGTCCCTCGAGCCTACGTGCAATTCAACGTTTTCTGGTATTCACTAACTATTATTGTCAGTTTATCCCACATTTTTAATCCTTGGTTGCTCCTATTGTAGCTCTCACTAAAAAAGCATCCAATCCTAAGTCTTGGCCTTGAGAGGCTGAAGAGGCCTTCTCCCGTTTAACCCCTTAAGGACTCAGCCCATTTTGGCCTTAAGGACTCAGACAATTTAATTTTTACGTTTTCATTTTTTCCTCCTCGCCTTCTAAAAATCATAACTCTTTTATATTTTCATCCACAGACTAGTATGAGGGCTTGTTTTTTGCGCGACCAGTTGTCCTTTGTAATGACATCACTCATTATATCATAAAATGTATGGCGCAACCAAAAAACACTATTTTTGTGGGGAAATTAAAACGAAAAACGCAATTTTGCTAATTTTGGAAGGTTTTGTTTTCACGCCGTACAATTTCTGGTAAAAATGACATGTGTTCTTTATTCTGAGGGTCAATACGATTAAAATGATACCCATTATTATATACTTTTATATTATTGTTGCGCTTAAAAAAAATCACAAACTTTTTAACCAAATTAGTACGTTTATAATCCGTTTATTTTGATGACCTATAACTTTTTTATTTTTCAGTATAAGCGGCAGTATGGGGGCTCATTTTATGCGCCATGATCTGTACTTTTTTTTGATACCACATTTGTATATAAAAAACTTTTAATACATTTTTTATAATTTTTTTTTAATAAAATGTATTAAAAAAGTAGGAATTTTGGACTTTTTAAATTTTTTTTCGTTCACGCCGTTCACCGTACGGGATCATTAACATTTTATTTTAATAGTTCGGACATTTACGCACGCGGCGATACCAAATATGTCTATAAAAAATGTTTTTTACGCTTTTTGGGGGTAAAATAGGAAAAAACGGACGTTTTACTTTTTTATTGGGGGAGGGGATTTTTCACTTTTTTTTTACTTTTACTTTTACATTTTTTTACATTTTTTTTTACACTTGAATAGTCCCCATAGGGGACTATTCATAGCAATACCATGATTGCTAATACTGATCTGTTCTATGTATAGGACATAGAACAGATCAGTATTATCGGTCATCTCCTGCTCTGGTCTGCTCGATCACAGACCAGAGCAGGAGACGCCGGGAGCCGCACGGAGGAAGGAGAGGGGACCTCCGTGCGGCGTTATGAATGATCGGATCCCCGCAGCAGCGCTGCGGGCGATCCGATCGTTCATTTTAATCGCGAACTCCCGCAGATGCCGGGATCTGTATTGATCCCGGCACCTGAGGGGTTAATGGCGGACGCCCGCGAGATCGCGGGCGTCGGCCATTGCCGGCGGGTCCCTGGCTGCGATCAGCAGCCGGGATCAGCCGCGCATGACACGGGCATCGCTCCGATGCCCGCGGTTATGCACAGGACGTAAATGTACGTCCTGGTGCGTTAAGTACCACCTCACCAGGACGTACATTTACGTCCTGCGTCCTTAAGGGGTTAAAGTCTGCTTTTGCCTCTGCTCCCGTGCTTACAAGACCTGATCCAGAGAGTCCCCTTGCGGTGGACGTTGATGCCTCATCTATTGGAGCGGGAGCTGTCCTCACACAGAAAAACGCCAAGGGCAAGAGTGTAACTTGTGGGTTTTTCTCTCACATCGAGGTGTGCAGTTTGTCCCTTAATTCTGGCGAGCCCTTTGTAACCGTCTGGACATCAATCTGGACTTCTCCTCGGCCTACCACCCTCAGTCCAACGGTTCAATCAAATCCTTGAGACTTATCTTCAGCGTTTTGCTTCAGCTCGCCAAGATGATTGGGTCGACCTTCTCCCCTGGGCTGAATTCTAATATAATCTTAAGGATTCCGAGTCCACGAGGTTGTCTCCCTTTTTTGTTGTCTACGGACTCCATCTCTGTCCTCCTCTTCCTCTCCCAGTCTCCTCCGGTGTGCCTGCTGTTGAGGAGCTGGTCCGCGACTTCTCCACCATCTGGCAACAGACCCGACAGTCATTGTCCCATGCTTCTTCACGCATGAAGGCGCAAGCGGATAGAGGCAGAAGACCTCCTCCATCCTTCTCTCCTGGTGACATGGTGTGGCTTTCATTCAAATACATCCGCTTCAAGATCCCCTGTTACAAGCTCGGTCCCTGCTACCTTGGTCCCTTCCAGATTCTACAAAAATCAATCCTGTTTCCTACAAACTCCGTCTACCTGCTACGTTATGTATTCCCAATTCTTTCCACATCTCTCTCCTCAAGCCTCTTGTTGTAAACCGGTTTTCTCAGAAGAATCCTCCCCCAACACCTGTCTCCGGCTCATCAGATGTCTAAAAAGTTAAGCAGATCCTTTCTGCAAAAACTGTGAGAGGTAAACTATTTTTTTTTGGTCGACTGGGAGAGTTACGGTCCTGAGGAGAGATCTTGGGAACCTGAGGAGAATATCCTGGACCGTGACATTCTCAGGAGTTTCCTCTCTCGTAAAAGGAGGGGGAGACCAAAGGGGGGGGGGTACTGTTACGCTATGCGCTCCGGCCTTACACGCTGGCCATGAGCACATGGTCCCCTTACCGTCTGCTGCCGATGGGGCTGGGACTAGCACCCGCATGCGAGCCCCAGTCCGTCACTCTCCGGGTGTTTCCCCTGCCTCTGCTTCCACCTCTTTGCTCCGGCGCACGTGTCCCCGTCCCTGAGGGCGTGCGCGTGCCAGAGTTTTAAGATTTAAAGGGCCAGTATGCTCATTAGTGTAACCACCTGTGTCTTGTTGATAAATTCCTTCACCCTCCTCAGTTCTCTGCCGGATCTTTGTTGCCTTGTGCCCTAGAGAAAGCGTTCCTTTGTATTGCCTTGCCGTGTACCAGATCTCCTGCTCTTGTGACCTTGACCTTGCTTCTCTGCCGCCTGCCTACTGAACTTCTGCTACATCCCGACTACGCTACTGTGCTGCCTGCCCTGACCTACAGCAATCGTGACTACGAGTTGTCTCATCCCTTCTGTGCTTCACATCTCCTCAGCTGCCTGTGTGGTCGAGCCGTTGCCGGGGGTTACGACCTGGGTGTCGCCTCCAGCAGCAAGCCCATCCTGCTTTGCGGCGGGCTCTGGTGAAGACCAGCGGCACCTTAGACTCCGATCCCTGGCACGGTCCGAGTCATCTGCCACACAGGTCCAGCGGAACCACATACACCGGAGTTCCTGTCTTCAGAAACGTGAGTGTTACAAGGTGCTTGACAAATGTCTGCTAAAGTTGGACGTGAAAATGAAAAAAATTTTTTTTCACAAGGGGTGATTAGAGAAAAAGCCTCCCAAAATTTGTTACCCCATTTCTTCTGAGTATAGAAATACCCTATATGTGGATGTAAAAAGCTCTGTGGGCGAAGTACAATGCTCAGAATAGAAGGAGCGCCATTGAGCTTTTGGTGAGAGAATTTGGTTGGAATAGAAGTGTGAGGCCATGTGCGTTTACAAAGCCCCCCCCCCCACATGTGACCCCATATTTGAAACTAAACCCCTCACAGAATTTAATAAGGGGTACAGTGAACATTTACACCCCACTGACGTTTGACAGATCTTTGGAACAGTGGGCTGTGCAAATGAAAAATTACATTTTTCCTTTTCACGGACCACTGTTCCAAAAATCTGTCAAACGCCAATGGGGTATAAATGTTTACCGCACCCCTTGTTAAATTCTTTGAGGGGTGTAGTTTCCAAAATGTCACATGTGTGGGGGGGGGGGGGTCCACTGTTCTGGCACCATGGGGGGCTTTGTAAACACACATGTGTGGTGGCGGATGAGAGGACACTGTCTTGTGGTGGTGTGGGGTATTTAGGATGTTGCTGTTCAGGATAGTTAAGGGCACTGTTAACCCTTGTCACTCATGACGCCAGTGTGAGGGTTAAATGCTGTGTTTCTTGATAGGCCTATTTCCACCCTTCCCAAGAGCAATAGGTGATGCAGAAATAAAGGATTGTCCACAACCGCTGTTAACTGAAAACTTGCAGGAACTTTTACTGAGGAGTTTCTGTGCATGTAATAATAGTAACAGTCCAAGTAACAGAGTCTTTTTACATATAGCTTGGCAGCGATTGACAGTTGGTTGGGATCAGATAAGCCCAATTTAGCTTCTGAATGATTGTATTGCAGAGATCCGCTGGATTTAGGGGAGTAATTAGGTCCAGCGATCTTGTGATGAGTAGTGGGGAATTGCTTAGTATGTCTGCTATGCTTTAGGCCTAGGGTTTGGCCTAGTAAATGGTCTTGTAACCTGCGGAGGTCCTACCTCTTCCAGAGTCAGCAACCCAAGAGAGGGATCAAGATGGCGCAGGTCCCTTATATGGGCAGGGGCCGTCCGTTTTGGATTGGTTCGGAACGACTGTCACTCACCGTTACAGTGCTTTGTGGGTGCATACGTCACGGGAACCTCCAAAGGTCCTGTTGTAAAACCATAGAGTTCTAACCTCATCACGTGACCCGCAGGTCCTGCTACGCTCCGAACAGGTAGATAACAAAGTATGTACATCTATATTCCTATACTTATATTTAATAAAACTGCTATATAGTCATTAACTAAGTATGAGGTGACAAGGGGAAAACTACACAAGAGTTACCCCGTTGTCCTAGGGACTCTGACTATGGGGACCTCAATACAGGTGACGCATAAAATATGGTACCGGGACACCACACATGGCCTTCAATTTCGGACACATTCTCTTGCCAAAAGCCCAATGGTGCTCCTTCTCTTCTGAGCATTGTAGTTCGCCCTCAGAGCATTCCACATATGGGGTAAGTTCTTACTCAGAAGAAATGGGGCTACACATTTTGGGGGGCTTTTTTCCTATTCTCCCTTGTGAAAATGAAAAATGTAGGGTAACACCAGCATTTTAGTGAAAAACATTTTTTTTTTCATTTTCACATCCAACTTCCAACGAAAATTCGTCAAACACCTGTGCAGTGTTAAGGCTCACTACACCCCATTGTTACATTCCGTGAGGAGCATAGTTTCCAAAATGGGGTCACATCTGGTTATTTATTGTTTTAAGTTTATGTCTGAACCGCTGTAAAATCAGCCACCCCTGTGCAAATCACCAATTTAGACCTCAAATGTACATGGTTCCCTCTCACTCCTGGGCCATGTTGTGCGCCCGCAGATCACTTTACACCCACATATGGGGTAGTTCTGTACTCAGGAGAAATTGTGTTACAAATTTTGGGGGTCTTTTTTTCCTTTTACCGCTTCTGAAAATGTAAAGTATGGGGCAACACCAGCATGTTAATTTTTTACATTAACATGCTGGTGTAGACCCCAACTTTACCTTTTTATAAGGGGTAAAAGAAGAAAAAGCCCCCCAAAATTTGTAACAAACTTTCTCCCGTGTATGGAGATACCCCATATGTGGCCCTAAACTGTACATTCACATGGGGGGCAAACCTCCAGCTGTTGCAAAACTACAGCTCTCAGCATGTACTGACAGACCATAAATGCTGGAAGTTACAGTTATGCAACAGCTGGAGGCACATTGGTTGCAAAACACTGAGAGTTTTTACTTAACTCAGTGTTTCAGAATTAGTGTGCCTCCAGCTGTTGCAAAACTAGAACTCCCAGCATGCACAGTCTCTCAGTGCATGCTGGTAGTTGTATTTTTGCAACAGCTGGAGGCACACTGGTTGCAAAGCACTGAGTTAGGTAACAAACTCGGTTTCACAACCAATGTGTCTCCAGCTGTTGCAAAGCTGCAACAATCCGCATGCATTGACAGTCAAAGGGCATGTTGAGAGTTGTAGTTTTGCAACAGCTGGAGGCACACTGCTACAACTTCCAGCATGCCCTTTGGTATTCTGTGCCTGTTGGGAATTGTAGTTATGCAACAGCTGGATGCACACTTTTTCATAGAAAAAATGTGACTCCAGCTGTTGCATAACTACAACCCCCAGCATGCACAGACTACCAAAGGGCCTGCTGGGAGTTGTAGTTGGAACTCCAGCTGTTGCATAACTACAACTCGTATCAATTTAAACACGTATTCAGACCTTAGGTGTGCACATATAGGGTGGCTTCCCAATGTCTACCTCAAGGCTCCATCACCTGAGAATATTCAACCGTACTCATAGTAACAAAAGACATATAACCGGGAATTGCACTTAAAAGTTCCTTTTTATCTCAATTTTCATTCATTACAAAAAATGCAGTGAGAATCCAGAACATATTCACCCAGTGCATAAAAACTGTTCAGAGATCCTTCCATACGGTGTCTTCAGAACTATCCATCCAGAACTTGCTGTTTGTAGGACGATAAGTTCCTTGCCGCATGGACGCTGATTCTGAGGGGGTGAAGACGAGCTGGCTGGCGTAGGTTGCAGAAAGTGGCGGTGAGAAAGGGACTTCCCTGTGCCCTTTCCTTTTCCTTCCCTAACCCCCCTTTTTTTTTTCTTATTTCCTTTTTTGTTATCTCTCTGTTCTCTCTTCTGCCCTTTTTGTGAGTCTTTTGCAGGATGGCTATATCCATAGTCCCGCTGCTTGAAGCTGGTTAATCTGTATAGCCAGCTTGTTTGATACCCTGCGCTTGAATTTTATTTGTATTATATTCTTTCCACATGCTTGTTAGCCACTTGTACTTTACGCTATTATACATTTTTCTGTGCCTGTTCAAAATTCTTAATCTTAATTATTAAAAAATGTTAATAAAAAAAAAAACTTTTGACAACTATATTCAACTGTAGGTTATAACAGAATGACACGATCATAACAAAAACTTGGTTTAACTGATCTTGGCTTGGTATCAAGAGATCCCAAATGTTGCACTTCTAAACAAGCAATTAAACAGTACTGACTGGCATTTACAAAGACTTAGATATATTTTACATCCCTTTCCATCTTTAAAAAGTTCCATTACCTTGTTTCACATTTCTGCCCCCCTCCATGGCTCAGTATCTAGAGTTAACAAACTGACTATCCACAGACACTAATTGCAATTCTAAAAGCCACAGGTGTGGGAAATTAATGTTTATTTACCATTTTAACTTATGTGTCACCTTGTGTGCCTGTAACAAAACAAAATACTCAAGGGTATGTAAACTTTTGATCAGGGTCATTTGGGTGATTTCTGTTATTGTCGTGATTATAAATGGCTTTATGTGATTATTATCATTAAAGAAAAGACAGGACAATTGCAGGATCAGGTGTATTTTCTAAATCAATGCCAAATTTTACATTTTCTGCCAGGGTATGCAAATGTTTGAGCATAAGTGTATATGGGTTGTAATTTGTGCAGATATAATATATGATGTTGCTATTCATTCCTTGATTATTGCTTAACTAAAAATTTGTTATGCAGCTTTTGTTATCAACTTGGCAGTTGTAGCTCATCCCTGATTTTGCTATGCAGCTCTATGAATCCTAGTTACTCCACTATCCCAGACCTTTGTGCTGCAGGTGAACAGTGTCGGATCAGGTCATTTTGCTGATTGGTGCACACTTGTTGCATGTACTCTCACTCTTTAAGTAAACATCAGTTTACATTCCCTCTATATGATATATTAATGGTCTGTGGTTTGAGCAAATATAGCATCCTAATTTACATTTGCATATACAAAATACAATTACATGTACAAATTAAAAAGAGTTCTATTCTTTTCGCAAGGTTGTAAAATCATTTTAATATAATTTTTTTAAATGCAAAAAAAGTAATTTCTGCTATCTCTTAATATTTTCTTGTATTGTCTTATTTAAATAAAAATTAGAAAAAAAGACGTAAGAAAAAGAAATAATCCAGAAATAAATAGGTGGCAAAATGTAAAGGAGTGAATAGGATTCAAAAATTGATGGCCTGTCTTCAGGTTAGGTCAGCAATATTAGATTTTATGGGTAGACTCTAAGCCACCCCCCCCCCCCCTCCCCACTCTTACCCAATAAGGAGTTTAAAGGGGTTCCAAACTGTTCCAAACACTGGAGCCGATGTAGGGAGCTTGTGATGTCATAGCCACGCCCCATCATGATATTATGTCACACCCCCTCCCATAGACTTGCACTGAGGGGGCGTGATGTCATGAGGGGGCGGAGATATGATGTCACGAGCTCTCCTGACGCTGGCTCCAGCGTTTGGAACAGTTTGTTCCAAACGCTGAGCAGCGGAGTACCCCTTTAGAGAGGCTTTAGCATTCAAGCCAGGTGCTGCCGACTCTGTTTATACTGCATGTGCTCATACTAGATGTACTTTGGTACAATACAGCTGCAGTACCTATCTCAGCTTCTAAGTAAAGTTTATTGCATGTAAACAAAGAGGCTGCAAAACTCAAGCGCTGTAACCTCTTCAAACACCTGATTGATGGTGGTGCCAAGAGTTTGATGTTGCCAATCTATATGGTCAAAGTCATACAACATTTTAAAATACATATAACTTCCTCTTGACAGTCTATGTACATTGTTGCAGTCTATGGATTGTCAAGGGGTGGATACCACATTGTCAATAGGTAATGAACCTGAGTGCTCTCCCCATTGAGAACTAAGCAGTGATGACTACCCTTATTAGCATATTGGACCACTAGGCATAGATCCTGTCTTCTGGCATTTTGAGAGGATGCCACAGGTTGCTTCTTTAAGGGTATTCTGACTCAAATGCTGCAGAGCACCAATTGTTTTCTGACTTAACCATAATGTATAACAAATACTCACCATATCAAATTGTAGCATTTTATGATACGGCCTAGGCATTCCTATTGAAAAATATGATGGTTAATACATTGTTATGGACCAAACCTTAAAAGTTAAAGAAAATTAGCTTCAGTGTGTCTGAGGCAGAATGACAAATTGAACCACATCAGAAAATCTAAGGAAAATATAGAAAGAAATCGCTGCAAGAGAATTCATAACCATTATTTATGTAAGATGTACAGGCACTGTCGAGCAAAGTATAAAAAATTAAATAAGGCGAGGAAAGCAATTTGAGAAAACTCTTTCTCAAGTATGTTATGAGTGCAATGTTTTCTGAAAAGAAGCTTTAAAATTCCAGAAGTTTACAATTGGAATAATCAGTCATATATTGGAATGTCACATAATTTAAGTTATGCAGCCTATAGTCATTTCACCTGATGATGATTATTTCATAACAATGGTTTATAATTATATTAAATAAAGTGATCACAGAGAAAATAAATCACAGTCAATATATATGATGGAATAATATGAAACTAATTACATGCATGAACTTAACAATATTCCTCCGAAATGAAACACTGCCTTCAATGATTCTATTTATGTTTCTTTTTATTTGTATTTTCTAAAGAATGAAAAAATAAATAAAAAATCCACAGCATACCAGTTCTATAGCAGCAATATAAACATGGAGGCAAAAGTTATCAGTTTCTGAAAACAGTGGAACTTTAATAGTACTCTAATTTAAGGAAACAGCATTCAGTCAGCCTTGTATAGCAAAATGCAAAAAATTTGCATTACTCCATAGTAGAAAAACTGCAATGTTTCAAGCTGCTTTATGAAGCTTGAGAAAGACCCCTGTGCAGGTTTGAAATGGTGCAGCACTAACTCACCCCATTTTACTCAATGATTTACCTACCAAAGGCACCCATCTGTGGACAGATTTGGATTTTTGCTAGATAGACTGACCAACATTCTTTAGGATTAATATTGCACATTTGTCAGGGGCGCAGTGGGTAAGTAGAAATCTTCTATCAGTGAGGCAGAGAATGTTCCATATTCCTCCCCTCCCCACCGATTTCTTTCTTGTATTATTTCCTCTCCACTGTATTAAGTTAAAATTGTTGCCTACTAAAAGATATTCTTAACTGATTAGATGTTACTAATTAATGTGTTGATATTAAAAACAACTTTTGACATATCGATCATACATATCAAGAGTTGTTGATAGCTTTGGGTCTCACTGTTGACACCCGCTGTGATTGTTACTTATTGGCCAGAAAGGCAGGCGGCATTGTGGTCCACTCCCCAGCCCGCCGAGAGATCTGTACATTTCCTTGCATAAACGTTTATGCAGAGTACTAGATGGATTTCTTGGCTGGCTGGAAAACGCAGCACAATGCTGCCTGCTTACCTAGCGAATAACTCCCGATTGTATCGGGGCTCACTCCTGATCGGCCAGTCCAAGTACGCCCAGCGCCCGCTCCCCTTCTATGATGCACGGTCCGGAGCTTAGCACGCGTCCTAGCCGGATGGTCCCAGTGGCTATCAGCCACCAGGACCCATGGCTAAAGTCGGACATCACCGATTGCAGTAATGCTTAGCATTAACTCTTTAGACACAAAAATCAATATTGATTACAGCATCTAAAATGTTTTAAAAAACAAATCCCTGCTGCTCAGCGATGCTGATCGGGACCACCATTGTGAAATCGCAGTGTCCCGATCAGCTTAGAGGATGCCCTAAGCTGCCTCCTCCTCGTCCTATCTGTGCTCCTATGCTCCAGTAAGCCATGGCAGGCTGGAGCAATCGAGTGCCGATAAAACTGATCAATGCTGCTCTAAATTGGGACGGGATGTGCTAATGGTGAGAGGTTTCTGAGTGAAGCCTGTTTCTCTGCTCTAGGAGCAGCACTGAACAGTATATGCAATCAAAAGATTGTATTTCAATGGGATGTATTTCAATCGGCACAAAATTACAATGTTATAGGGCTGTCCCAATCTCCTCTATACACAACTACAGAAAGGGGAGACTGACATCACAGACCCAGCCTCCAATAGAAATCTAACCCACCAATTTTCAAATATCCTAATGTTAATGCATCCATGTACATGTATGTATAAATTGTATGTGCCAACTATGTGGTAGCGAAAACTGTGGCTTACAGTAACTTATTTCCTATCAATGATGGTGCAGTTTTATATGTACATTATATACGACCTCATTTTGGGACGGACCCTACACTATGGATATGCCTCTGTGTGAACAGTTCAACGGGCATTGCAGGATCTGAAACATCCAAGGCACCTTATATACACCTGATAGAGGTGGGTGGGGTGCAAGAGCCAACATGGAGGTAGCCACTCCCCCATATGTGTAATACAACCAAAGAATAAGTTGGCCAACACTATTGATTCAAAACTGTTACATGGACCTGGCTTACAGGTGCAGGCTGCTGGGCTAAATATACAGCAACAGGAGAATACAGCAGCACACTGCTAGCACAAAGATATAGATAAAATATGAGTATATAGATGAAACATGAAAAGCTATATAGCTGTAGTGCAACAAATGAAAATATGAAAATATAAAATTATGAAATTATGAAACAGTGAGGTACTTAGCTTGCAAATTTGGCGGCCAAATAGCTTAGACCGTCCCACCACGGTAAGGTGACCTCATTTTGGGACGGACCCTACACTATGAATATGCCTCTGTGTGAACAGTTCAACAGGCATTGCAGGATCTGAAACATCCAAGGCACCTTATATACATCTGAAAGTGGTGGGTGGGGTGCAAGAGCCAACATGGAGGTGGCCACTCTACCATATGTGTAATACAACCAAAGAATAAGTTGGCCAGCCCTATTGATTCAAAACTATTATATGGACCTGGCTTACAGGCGCAGGCTGCTGGGCTAAATATACAGCAACAGGAGAATACAGCAGCACACAGCTAGCACAAAGATATAGATAAAACATGAGTATATAGATGAAACATGAGTATATAGATAAAACATTAAAAGCTATACAGCTGTAGTGCAACAAATGAAAATATGAAATTATGAAACAGTGAGATACTTAGCTTGCAAATTTGGCGGCCAAATAGCTTGGACCGTCCCACCACGGTAATGGGACCTCATTTTGGGACGGACCCTGCACTATGAATATGCCTCTGTGTGAACAGTTCAACAGGCATTGCAGGATCTGAAACATCCAAGGCACCTTATATACACCTGATAGAGGTGGGTGGGGTACATTTGTTGCACTACAGCTGTATAGCTTTTCATGTTTCATCTATATACTCATGTTTCATCTATATACTCATGTTTTATCTATATCTTTGTGCTAGCAGTGTGCTGCTGTATTCTCCTGTTGCTGCCATGGATAAGAAGAAATCTTGTACTAGTCTTTCAGAGAATGTTCCACTTTCTTCCTCTACCCTGTTGATTCCTCTGTTGTATTATTTTCTCTCCATGGATGTTTCCTGTATGAGGTTGAGATTGTTGCCTACTGTGAGAGATTCTTGATAGTGTATAATGAGAAGGAACATGGTCTTCATAAAACTGGCCATTTTATTTTATTTTATTTTTTTACCCAAGTCGACTTGTCACTTATTATACAGTATGATTGTTGTGAACTTTCCTTGCACAATGTTGTGTAACTAACAAACAAAACAGTCTTAAAATGAATATTACTCATCTACCCATGTATCTATTTGTAAAACATGTCCCTTTTACAGTAGCATTGACATTAATATCAGCACAATCCAATGTGATGCCTTGTAAAATGATCTACTGTATGTTCCTTTTATTTACACGTTTCATTATATTCATAAAACAATTTCAATTCAAGTGAATATCTATTTTTACTACAAAATCCTGAAGATGAAATTCTGTTTTGATGATATATAATTTATTATATTACAAATATGTGTATTATAGTATTATACATATGTAAATAGGGGGGAAAAAACAAAAACAAATTGTAGCAGCATTCAGGTGATTATGACTTGTTATTGGCAAAGTAACGCTTTGAAAAAGATCCCCACTGGCATAAATATCCCACTTACCTTAAGTGACATCGATTACATTTTCTGATTCACAGAGTCACTATGGTAATATTAATTTAGCATTCTGAAAACCTCTTACAATTTATCAAATATTTGATTTACATTTGATAATAATTTCATGACATTCATGAACATGAAATCCAACCTCCAGCGTGGTGCCTACTCTTGTCTGCCTCATTACCACAATGGATTCTATCTCTTGTGTAATTAAAATGTATAATTTAATTCACTGGAATAGGTATGGAAAAATTAGTATAATTATTGTAGTGCTTTGCCTGGAGTGCTGTGTATCATGACTTGTTGATTTATTTGTTGAATAAATATAGGCTTGCTTGGTGAAAAATAATACAAGGATATGCACTAAAGTAACTTTCTTTTCTAAATGAAAAGACATGATACATTTAAGAGATAGTTTCTTTTGCTTTTAATTACAACATAAATTTATGCACAGAGGATAGCTGTAATTATACACAATAGGAAAATATATTTGGTTGAGAAAATATTATGTTATAGTAAGGCATGGATGTTATCTTTATTATAATATTTCCTAATACAGGAACTAACTAAATTAGACACCCTCATCCAATAAGGAAGAATTAGCTCCTCCAAATGCTTTGTTCCTTACAATTGGGACTACTGTATATTTACTGCATTTTCTAAGGAAATTACTCTCAAACCTCTTTGAGAAGACCACACATGGTACTCTCCAACAACGGCTATGCATAATGTATAGTGGCCTGAAATTCTATCACACTAAGTCTGGTCTGGGTAAAAGGGTGGTTTTCTAATAAAGATGGTCATTTGGAAAGGTTTCACTGTAGGGGAATCATTTCTTAATCAAAAATTATGTGCTTGGTATGTTCTTAAGATGTGTTCTTTGTAGTTGGAGATTCTTTTTTCTAATATAGATATCCACATATTCCAGATAAGTCAGCAGCTTGTATAAAGATATATTTTAAAATAATTCTGCACATTATTTTGAACCTAAAGTGCATATCAGCTGTTTCACATTCTACCATCATTTTGGCTTTATTGGATTACAAAATGGTTCAGCCCATTTGGTTACAGAGACTAGATTAGGAGGGTTTATTTACAAGTGAAAGTCTAAGCTTTGTTATATACTTGAAAAACATTGTTGCCATTTGCCTCTTAACATCATGTGATTTTTTTGTTATAGAGTTTCAAATCACCGGTATAGTTCCTTCAGCTGCCACTAGGGGCACCATACAACCAACGGTTTTATTATGAGTAGAGATGAGTGAATTTTTGAAGAATTCGATTTGGCCGATTCGCCGAATTTCCCCCCAAAATTTGGTTCGGTCCAAATTTATTTCCGGCGAATCTGTATTAAAAATGGCTATTTCTGGCCTACAAAGAGCCTCAATAGGGGTGTAGAACACTTTGCCTTGATGTAACACGCAGAGGGTGTGTGCTGGGTTGGTGAAAAAATACTGTTGACATGCAGATTAGAGGCATCGCTATTAGAATCACTGTCGCAGAGTGGCACAATGACAGAGCCTGGAGGTGGCATCAGTATGAGGAGACCATATTGTGGCTGAATACCATCTCTATGAGACCAGTACACGGAGGGTTAAATTGATTTAGTTCCAATAGATCACTTTATGTGATCCAGTACATCCTATATTTCCCATATACCTATTAAAATTGTATATATTTATTATCAAATCACGCCAGAAAAAAGTGGTTTAAAATATTGGTCTATTCCCACTGTGTACTTAAATTTATTAATGGTGCACTGCAGTGCTACCAAATAATATGTGATTGGCAATGGCTGCAAGAGCTAAATCAATTTGGGAAGTTAGAACATTGTTAAAAACCTATCATTGTGCCCCCCTCAACATGTTTCCCCACTAGACGTGGCTTTGTCAAGAAGTGATGGGCTTATCACCTCTTGACAAAGCCAAGTCTAGTGGTGAAACATGTCGAGGGGGGGCATGATGTTAGGTTTCTTACAATGTTTAAGTTCCCAAATTGATTTAGCTTTTGGACTGCAGCCATAGCCAATCACATATTATTTGGTAGCACTGCAGTGCACCATTAATAAAATTAAGTACACAGGGGGAATAGACCAATATTTTAAACCACTTTTTTTCTGGTGTGATTTAACAATAAAGATATACAATTTTAATAGGTGTATGGGAAATATAGGGTATTACGGGATGACATAAATTGATCTATTGGAATGAAACCATAAAGTGGTTGAATGACCCAGCGTGGAGGAGGTGACAGCATGAGGAGACCATATAGTGGCTGAATGACACAGCTTTGAGGTGGCGGCAGCATGAGTAGACCATATAGTGGCTGAATGACAAAACGTGGATTTGGCGGCAGCATGAGGAGACCATATAGTGGCTGAATGACACAGCTTTGAGGTGGCGGCAGCATGAGTAGACCATATAGTGGCTGAATGACCCAGTATGGAGGTGGTAACAGCCTGACGAGACCATAGGGCCTCACAATTGAAAAGATTAAAGATATTGTTTAACATTTAAATTGAAGATTTCAAATAGATCAGCCAAAAAAGTTAAATTTAATGTGCCAGCAGCATGAGGAGACCACATTGCGGTACAATGACACAGCCTGGAGGTGGCAGTAGCATAAGGAGACCATATAGTGCCTGAATGACACAGCGTGGAGGTGCAGCAGCATGATGAGACCATTTAGTGGCTGAATGACACAGCATGGAGGTGATGGCAGCATGAGGAGACATATAGTGGCTGAATGACCCAGCCTGGAGGTGGCAACAGCCTGACGAGACATTTAAATTGAAGATTTCAAATAGATGAACCTAAAAAGTTAAATTTAATGTGCCAGCAGCATGAGGAAACCACATGGCGGTACAGTGACACAGCCTGGAGGTGGCAGAAGCATGGGGAGACCATATAGTGGCTGAATGACAGCCTGGAGTGAGCGGCAGCATGAGTAGACCATATAGTGGCTGAATGACACAGCCTGCTGGAGGTGGCGGAAGCATGAGAAGACCATATAGTTGCAGAAAGAGACAGCCTGGAGGTGGCAGCAGCATGAGGAGAACATATGGTGGCAGTATGGGTCAACCCTGAGCTGGCATCAGCATGAGGAGAACATAGGGTGACAGTATGAGACAGCCTGGAGGTGGCATCAGCAGCATCAGGAGTCCTGAACGTGACCCGGTGACATAGTGGGGCGGTGGGTGGCAATACCAGTATCCGGTGGTGAAGGTGGAGGAAAAAAGGAAAACTTGGCATCAGACGTGTGGAAGAATCAGAATAGTAGCATAGCTAAGGCAGGTAAGCAGAACAAGTGTTAGTGTGCACAAGTAAGTATTGAGGATATGCATTACGTAAAACTTAACTTTTAATAATATTCTTAGTATAAAATATATGTACCCAAAAGGTGCGCAAAGAACACCATGTGCCACCTACATCAACAAGTATTGATGTGATGCAAAGACCTCTAGATGGAAGGGAACAACATATGTTTCATTGTAAACGGTGGGGGTAAAAACTTCCCCTGTAAGGCACTACTCTCGCATTATTAATTCCCTTGGCAAGTGTTGCTCGCCCTAAAAAGGGCAGACAAACAAAGGAACCTCTCCCTATTTCCACCAGCGAAAACTGCCATTTCCCATGGTATTTAGGTGGAAATAGGGAGAGGTTTCTGTGTGGGGCCGTCCTTTTTAAGATGAGTAACACTTGCCTCAAAAAGGTGGAAGAGAACAATTTATTGTACATGGTAGCAAGGGTAGGTGGGGGTAAAAAATTCCCCAGTAAGGCCCTACTCTCACCCTATTACAGATAGGCATCGGCCAACTGACTACGTAGGATGTCTCTGTAGTAGGTCAGTTTGTCCTCCCTCTCAGTGGGTGCAAAAAAAGCCCCCATTTTGTGCTGGTAGTGAGGGTCCAACAAGATGGAGAGCTAGAAGTCATCCTGCTGCCGAATGGTGACAATTCGACGGTCACTATGCAAGCAAGTGAGCATGCATTGTGACATTTGTGCAAGTGACTTGGAGGGACTCCCTGCCTCCATCTCCACAGCAAACTGCCCCGGTGTGTCTGGGTCCTCTGTCTCGCCTTCTTCATAACTCTCTAGCTCCTCTAGCTGCTCCTGCTCCTCCTCTCCTGTCAGATGACTAGAAAAACTACCCATCTCGTAAAACCTAAACTGTGCTCCAGCAACTTAGGCAGGAGCACATTCAGCTTCTGTGCCTTTGGATGAGTGGACGCATACTATTGTCTTTTGGACATGGTTTCGCCAATGGATTGCTGACGGAATGACTGACTTGAAGTAGGAGGAGCAGGAGCATCTGGAGCGACAGAAAATAGGTATGACACACAGCTCCCTTCAGCTGAGGTGGTGGAGCCTTGGCTGGCTGAAACAAGGAGCGGTGTTCCACTGGGTGATGCAGCAGGCTGGACCACCACATCAGAGCCACGGTTCTCTTTATGGTGGTGTTGCAAATGTTGACGCAGGGCCGTGGTGCACACATTGGGACCCTGGCCACGCTTCCTCTTCTGCCGACAAATCTTGCATGTGGCCAGGTTAACATCCTCCGGATGCTTGATGAAAAACTGCCACACTGCCGAGTAGCTGATTTTCCCACTAACAGTCTGCTCTGATTGACTGCTACTGCTGCCGACTCCAGGAACCCCTGTTCCACTACCTCCTAGGAAGGTAGGCTGCCACGAAGTAGGTGGTATACCCCGGGCACGTTTGGCTCCAGATTTTCCACTTCTGCCACCTTGCTGACTGCCAACCATGCTACCACCTTGCTGGCTCAGCTGCGGCCTCATAGGCAACCTGCAACCCTCTTCTGATGATGAAGCTCCTTCTGCACCCGGCTCCCAAGTGCGATCGGCTTCATCATCGAGTTGTGTCTGCACATCACTGATGTCCTCCTCAGGTTCCTCAACAGTGTCTGCTTCAGGAGCCTGAATGCTCGCAACACCACCTTCTATGCCACTCTCCTCATTACTACTTGCCAGACTAGCAGAGGAAGCGGCGGATGTCTCCTCACCAATTTAGGCCTCAAATGTACATAGTGCGCTCTCACTCCTGAGCCTTGTTGTGCGTCCGCAGAGCATTTTATGCCCACATATGGGGTATTTCCGTACTCAGGAGAAATTGCTTTACAATTTTTGGGGGTCCTTTTTCCTTTTGTGAAAATGAAAAGTATAGGACAACACCAGCATGTTAGTGCAATTTTTTTATTTTTTTTTTTACACTGGCTGGTGTAGACCCCAACTTTTCCTTTTCATAAGGGGTTAAATGAGAGATAGTTCCCCAAAATTTGTAACACAATTGCTCCCGAGTACGGAAATACCCCAAATGTGGCCCTAAACTGTTTCCTTGAAATACGGCAGGGCTCCGAAGTGAGAGAGCGCCATACGCAATTGAGGTCTAAATTAGGGACTGCATAGGGGTGGACATAGGAGTATTCTATGCCAGTGACTCCCAAACAGGGTGCCTCCAGCTGTTGCAAAATTTCCAGCATGCCTGGACAGTCAGTGGCTGTCTGGAAATGCTGGGATTTGTTGCTTTGCAACTGTTGGAGGCTCCGTTTTGGAAACAATGCCGAACGATAAATTGTTTTTATTTTTACTGGGGGGGGGGGGGGGGACAATGTAGAGGGTGTATATGTTGTGTTTGTTTTTAGGGTACAATCACACGGGCGGGTTTACGGTGAGTTTCCCGCAAGGATTTTCTGCCGCAGCTCAAAATTGAAGAAGGAAATGGGAGGGGGCAAACCTCCAGTTGTTGCAAATCTACAACTCCCAACATGCACTGACACACCATGCATGATGGGAGTTGTACTTTTGCAACAGCTGGAGGCACACTGGATGGAAAACCTACAGTTAGGTTCTGTTATCTAACTCAGTATTTTCCATCCAGTGTGCCTCCAGCTGTTGCAAAACTGCAACTCCCAGCATGTACTGATCGCCAAAGGGCATGCTGGGAGATGTAGTTATACAACATACAACAGCTGGAAGTTCGTACAGTAACTACAACTCCCAGCATGGCGAGACAGCCGTTTGCTGTTCGTGCATGCTGGGAGTTGTAGTTTTGCAAGATCTAGAAGGCCACAGTTTAGAGACCACTGCACAGTGATCTCCAAACTGTAGCCCTCCAGCTGTTGCAAAACTACAAATCCCAGCATGCCCACAGAGCAAACAGCTGTCTGGGTGTGCTAGGAGTTGTAGATTTGCAACATCTGGAGGGCTACAGTTTAGAGACCACTGTATAGTGGTCTCCAAACTGTAGCCCTCCAGATGGTGCTAGGCAACAATGTACCAACTTCTGTAGTCGCAGGATCTCCGCACCAGGGAGAGGATCGCCGCCTGCTGCTGGTCGCCGCCAGTAAGTGACTTACACCACCCCTTCCGGTCACAGGACAGTTCCCCTGTTCTGCCCGGATTACCAAATCTAAATTTGCTGGATCATGAAGGAGTTAATAGAAGTAATTTACAAATCTGTTTAACTTTCTGGAGCCAGATGATTAAAAAAAAAAAAAAAAAAGTTTTTCCTGGAATACCCCTTTAACATGAAAGCTATACTGATGATGTAGGGATGCTTTACCTCTTCAGTTATTATGCTTTACTGTACATTTGAGTTGTATTTGATGTTATTATTTGGGTTTAAACTAGGATTTTTTTTTTTATTTCTACGTTTTTAAATGCAGCAGATTTCCAGGTTCTTGATTCACTTTTCATGCGGCTTGCAACGCCATCTGTTTTCACCAAGGCAACAGCAATGATAAAACTTCCAGAAGTTAACCTAAAACATTGCACTTTCAGAACGCCTACTGATTTCATCGCACACCAATGGATCTCCAGAGGTAAGAGAAATCAGGTAGTGGATAAGGAATCTGGATTTGGTTCCTGCCCTTTATTAAATGATTAAATCCTATTAAGGCATGTGGAAATGAGATATTTAAGCCACACAACCCATTTTATTATATAGTTACATAGTTATATATGTTGTAGATTTCTGTGCTTTTCAGAAAACTACAGCTAGGTTATTGTCTGTTCGCTGCTAATAGGGAAATTAATCTGAAAAAGTGTGTTGTGTACAATGAGGATGGGCTATGCGTTTTCATTGTCCAGAAATATGTCTACAAGGTCAATTTTCTAAACAGACATTTTTCATTTACAACCTCAATGGTAGTATTTAACATTTCTGTTCAGATCTAATTATAGTTTTTGTATCACAGCCATTATGCTAATGGTGTTATTCAGTAGTTTGTGAGATTGCATTCATTATCACTGGTGAATTAAGCCTTAATTAAAGAAGTATTCCCATAGGCCTCATTCTGAAGTTAAGTAATTATTCATTTGGTTTTATTCTAGCAATTAGGTTACATACTGTAGCACACATTATTGAGTTTCAATACTTCACTGAATAGGGTTAACCCACCATGGTAAATAAATGTCATCTCCTTACAAAAAGTTTAAATGGGAGGCATTTGAATATACCAGAGCTTTAATAATAATTCCGCTTTTGGTTTATACAATGTCCTCGTAAAGGGAATATGAAAAAAACTGAAATCGAGATTATAAAATTAGGTAAAAGATACATTAATCAGCACTGGTTTGTGTCCCGGAAAATAGGCCACCGTGAAGATTACAGTGTGTCACCATGGACACCTATAAAAAGGATTTTATATAATTCTAATTATGTTGTTTTCTCTTGAATATTATGCTTTTAAATCATATAAAGAATAATAACATTTAAAGAGAGGGCTATGACCTGCCATTACCCTCTAATACACATCTGTATGAGAAGCTTCTACTTGCCAACTTTCCCTTTCTGTTACAGATTGTAAACCCTCACAGGCAGGGTCTTGTTTCTTTCTGTTACTCACTGAACTCATGTAAATTGTATTTGTTTTTACCAGCAGTTATATTTATATAAAAACCTTTGTATTTCATATGTACAGTGGTCCACATGTGTCAATATTGCTCTCCATGTGTGTTGACCACTGGATTACCTTCACTCAATGTGCTGCTACTCCTTGCTCTGCTCAAAGGGTGGGTACACTCTCTGCTTCTGAAGAGGTAATAGAATTTGTAAAGGTGTGTTTTTTTTTTTTTGCTTTAGTTTTGCTTATGTCCTACATATTTATCATACTATCACATGGGGGTTGATAAATTTGGAGCACATGAGCAAAACAAAAAAGTCGCAACTGAGACTTTTGTGACACTTTTTTGCGACTTTTTAAATTTGATCATGTACGGGAGTTTTGTACCCCAGGTCAGACCTGGAGCAGACTTGTGACTTTTTGTAAGGGGTTTGCAACTTTTTTTTTTTTTTTTTTTTTTTTTGCCTATGTGTGACTTTTGCACATCATAAATAATATGCTTAGGCAAACATCTGACTTTTTGTGAGCCCAGAGTATGCAAAAAAAAAAAAGAGGCTCTAAATACCATGATAAATGTCCCTCCTGGTGTTTCAGGCAGCCACACCAATGCTTCCTTGCCTGAGCAAAGATCTCCAATGATCTAGTAAATATGTTTTGTGCATGTTTTTATAGCTACAGTTGAATGACATAAGCCTGTGTTCTGACTTTATTCCTACCTGCTTCCTTGCACCACATTTGCTTATCCTGTGTGTGAACTGGCCTGATTGAGTAAAACCAGTGCCGTCAACCCCCATCTGTTTGCCTGTTCCTGACTAAAAACCAGGAGGCTGCTTACAGATAACACCCTCTAAAGCTTCCCAAAGCCAAATCAGTTTAGTAGGACAGGGGGCCCACCATTGTCTATTGCACATAGCACATTGAAAGTTAATGATGATATAAATAAGTATTAGGAATAATAAAGAGAAAACATTTTAAATGTATAAAGGTAGCCATTATCAAGAACTGTTGAACAGTTTGAAACGCGTTGGAATTTCTTTATTTTTCTTCTTTAACTCATGTTTTTTGTTCAAAATTTTAATGGATTTATAATAAAAGATGTTTTTATGCAAAACTGGTGACTGTAATCAACCCCTATTCTTGAAATTTAAATGTATGCCTAGTGCTTTCAAGGATTGTATCATTGCTTTGTGTTATACTGATGGATGCCTTGTTGAGTCAAGATAGCACATGAGTAAATAAAACAAAACTTTTGAGATGTCATACAGACATGTAAATAGAGACCATCTAGTGTAACGAGGAGAGAGAAGCACTAAGGGCCCAATACCGGCCTACATACCCTTATGTGGGAGAACCAAAGATCAGCTGACAAATGAGGAAACACATTTAGTTGGCTAATCTGATCGTTTTAACCCGCTAAAAATGTGGACATCAGCCATACATCTCACTGTGTAATAGGGGATGTGCAGCCAACAGCTGATTGCCAGGAAGGGATGCACATACAATTTGAAGTTCTGTGATAGGCTTTGTAAACAAACAATGATCTACAAGATCAATGCTAATTTACAGAAAAATCGGCCCTAAGTTGAGCACTTCATTTTAGCAATTGGTGTGGGTCTTAGCACCAGACCCCTACTGATCAAGATTTTTTTAACCAATTGTTCCAGTTGAAGAGTTTACAATTTCCAGTGTACAGGCTGCTAAATGTTGTAGTTTGCATGACTGTGCTGTGAAAAGGTTGCAGGATAAGGGCTGTAGTAAGAACAGTATCTGAAGATTGAGAACAAATATTGGTGTTATCATAATACACATCAATTGAGATTTTCCATTGGCATGCCTGAAAAATTTTCTTCTATATGCATTGCATTCTGATGTCAGAACCTAATAATTATACACAGATAAGAGGTGCTACATAGGCACCGCTTATAGATTTCTGCTGAAACATTCAGGAATAGATCACTTTGTAGGAATTGCATTAGGTGCCAATTGCTGATTGACTGGCATGCAGTGCTTCCTGTTTACTAAGGCCAGGTACACATGTGTACACAAGGGGTAATATGAAAATGGAGTCAAAAGCATACAGTGCAAAAGTACAATAAAGCCTCATAAACATTGAATGGAAATGTAATATGGTTACTTTTTGCTGCTCAATAATGTTAAATGTTTAAACATGAATACTTTAAATACTAACTCCCCATACGAAAACTGCCAATATTAAAGTACTGATCTTTCAGGGAGAAAATTCCCATGATGCTCTTCCTAGTTTAACTACAGACACAGGACACAACATGTAAATAATGTCACTAATGTATCTTCCTGTGTTATCTTGGCTGTGTGCTTAGGGCCATTGTCTTGTTATAAGTTCAAACTTCTGCCCAGCCTAAGAACTGAACAATATTAAACAACTGAATATCTCTGTACTTAGATAGCTTATTCAGCTTTCCCTGAACCCTGATTAATCTCCCTGTCCTTGCCACTGAAAACAGCCGCACAGTGTGATGCTGTCACCACCATGCTTCACTGTAGGGATGGTATTGGGTAGGTAATGAGCAGTGCCTAGTTTCATTTAGAATTGAGGCCAAAAGCTTTAATCTTTATTTTATTAGGCCATAAAATCTTGTTACTCACAGTTTTGAAGCCCAGATTGTGGAGTGCTGCAGTGATAGTTGCTGTAGTGATAGTTGATCATCTAAATGTTTCTCCCATCTACACACAGGATCTTTCAAGCTCAGGCAAAATGACCACTGGAGTCCTAGTTGTTCCAAACTTCTTCCATTTAAGAATTATGGAGCAGAAGTTTTGTACCCTGCTCAAGATCTGTGGCTTCACACAATTCTGTCTCAGAACTCTATGGGTAGTTATTATTCCCTCATGGCTTGTTTTTTGTTCTATCTGCATTGTCAGCTGTGAGACCTTATATAGACAGGGGCATGTCTTTCTAAATCATGTCCAATCATCCGAATTTTACCACAGGTGACTCCAATCAAGGTGTAGAAATATCTCAAACATAATCAAGATAAATAAGAGGGCCTAGGGCTAAACTTTAGTGTCATGACTAGGGATGAGTGAATCGAATTTGACGAATGCAAATTTGTTACAAATTTCAGGAAAAATTAAATACGTAACAAATGCAAATATCGTTGCGATTAGATTGCGCAAATCGCTTCATTAAACTCCATTTAATGTGGTCCAGGCTCCAGGGGTTGGGCATCTAAAATAGCAGATTCACATGAGAGGACATGGGGCATGGAATCCTGGGAAGGCGGGAACAAGGGTTGGCAAAATGACCCTGAATCACATGCAGCATGCAGCCTATCAGCAGCCAGCCACCCCTGTGATGTTACAGCCCTATATAATCAGCAGCCATCTTGCGGCCATTCACATCAGCGTTCTATTACAGAGAGGGAGAGAGACAGCAGTGTGTGTTGCACAGAAAAGCATTTTTACAGCAGTGATTCACCTCCTAGTCATATCAGTGTTCTATTGCAGAGAGAGAGGGACAGAGAGTAGTGTGTGTTTCACAGAAAAGCTTTTTTACAGCAGCGATTCATCTCAAGCACAAATCAAGCCTAGAAGCACTGATAGGGAAGGGAGTGAAATTGAGAGAGAGAGTACAATTTTGGGTGTGATACACAGCGACTGTGTGCTGCAGCACTGGTGTGAACAACAACTGAAAAGCTAATAGAAGCCAGCCATTTAGGGTGAGCAGAGCACTAAAAGCGTATTGTCCTCTATTAAGTGTAACCTGTGCGTACATCTAAATGGAGTACCCTTTTGTTCCTATTAAAGTCTTAAGGGCCTAGATACTGTGAAAGGCCAGGCAAAAGTACATACCTGCTGGTGTTGTACACAAATACTGTTTTAAGCATACTGGAGTGCATTGTTCTCCCTCATAAGTGCATACCACATACATACATCTAAGTGGTGTACCATTTTGTTCCTTTTAAAGTCTTAAGGGCCTAGATGTGGTGAAAGGTTGGCCAAAAGTACACACATGCTGGTGTTGTAGACAAATACTGTTTTAAGCGTACTGGAACACATTGTCCTCCTCATATAAGTGCATACCACATGCATAAATCTAAGTTGTGTACCATTTTATTCCTGTTAAAGTCTTAAGGGCCTAGATACTGTTAAAGGCCCGCCAAAAGTACCCACCTGTTGGTGTTGTAGACAAATATTGTTTTAAGCTTAGTGGAGTGTATTGTACTCCCCTCATATATGCACTAAGTATGTCAGGCAGAGATGTGGCAAGATGTGCACAGAGGAGTGGCAGGGGCCTAAATTCATCAGGCAGATTACGCAGCAGACTAGGGGTGAGTGGCAGTAGGAGTCGCAGCGAGAGCATTAAGCTCCCGGTATGAGCTAGCGGTCGTGTCTAGACCAGCAACCCATCTGCAGTCATCGATTGGTTAACACGCTCATCCCCTTCATCACAGGTGACATCTGACACCCCCAGTCAACAGTCGGTGGGTTCCTCAGACACAACCCTCAGTTGGCATGGCCCAGGAGCAGTCCTTGTCCTCCCATTGCCTCTGTCCTATGCTGTTCCCTCCCCTACAGAAGTATCTTATGCTGTGGGTTCAGCTCCACTATTTAGTGAGGACGATCTACAAGAGGACAGACAGCAGCTACTGCACAGCCAAGAAGTGGAGGAGACAGCCACCGCTTCCTACGCTAGACGAGCAAGTAGTCATGAGGAAAGTGACGTGGGAGGTGGTGTTGCAAGAGTTCAGGCTTCGTAAGCAGACAGTGTTGAAGAACCTGAGGAAGACATCAGTGATGTGCAGACACCACTTGATGATGATGAAGCCGATGGCACTTGGGAGCCGGGTGCAGAAGGGGCTTCATCATCATCAGGAGAAGAGGGTTGCAGGTCGCCTGTGAGGTAGCAGCTGAGCCAGTAAGGTGGTAGCATGATTGGCAGTCAGCATGGTGGCAGAAGTGTAAAGTCTGGAGCCAAATGTGCCAGGAGTAGAGCACATGCTTCGCGGCAGCCTACCTTCCCGGGAGGTAGTGGAATAGGGGTCACTGGAGTCGGCAGCAGTAGCAGTCAATCAGTGCGGACTATTAGTGGGAAAATCAGATACTCGGCGGTGTGGCAGTTTTTCCTCAAGCTCTCGGAGGATGTTAATCTGGCCACATGCAAGATGTGTCGGCAGAAGGTGAAGCGTCATCATATGCAGCCGTGCGTCAACATATGCAGCGTCACCATAAATCGGCCTCGGAGAACCCTTGCTCCGATGTAGTTGTTCAGCCTGCTGCATACCCCAGTGGCACGCTGTCCCTGTTTCAGCCAGCCAAGGCTCCACCACCTTAGCCGAAGGGAGCTGTGTGTCATACCTATCTGATGTTGCTCCAGATGATCCTCCTCCTCCTACTTCGAGTCAGTCATTCCACCAGCAATCCATCAGCGAAGGCATGTCCAAGAGACAACAGTATGCACCGACTCATTCAAAGCATGCAAGTTGCTGGTGCTGCAGTCCCTCCCTTTTCAAGTGGAGGACTCTGCACCCTTCAGAGAACTGATGCCTTGTGCCGAGCCGAGGTTGAGAGTCCCATGCCGTCATTTCTTTGCGAAGAAGGCAGTACCAGCCCTGCACAATTTTGTGGAACAGAAAGTGGGCCAGTCCTTGAGCCTGTTGGTGTGTACCAAAGTGCATGGCAGCGCCGACGTGTGGACCTGTAACTATGGTCAGGGACAATGCATGTCCTTTACGGACCACTGATTGTAACGGGGTGCTGCGTGCAAGATCACGGGAGACTAATTGTAACGGAGTGCTGCATGCAAGATCACGGGGGTCCCCAGCGGCGGGACCCCCTCCTTTGGATAGGGGATAAGATGTCTTAGCGCCGGAGTATCCCTTTAAAAAAAAAATTGTGAATAAGCTGTAAAAAAAAAGATAATAATTGTGAATAAGCCCCTTCCCTAGAAGACGTTTGAATAAGCCTCTTTTCCAAATAAAATAAACAAAAATAAACATAAATATATGTACTATTGCAGCATCCAAATTATTAACTCCATAAGGACAATGGACAAATATTTACGTCCATTGCCAGCTCCCGTTATATGAAGTACGCTCAGGAGCTGAGCACGCTTACAGCAACCAGGACCCGCGGCTAATGCTGTACATTGCTGATCAGGCTGATGTCCAGTATTAACCCTTTAGATGCCGCAATCAAAGTTGATCTCGCCATCTGCTAGTTAAGCGGGCTGTTCGGGACCGCTGCAGTGAAATTGCACCATCTTGAAAAGCTGAGAGGATGGCAGGAGGGCCTCCCTGCCGTCCGATCTATCCCTCGATGCTTCAGTCAGGCATGCCAGGCGAGAGCACTCGAGCACAGATAACACTATGGCATAGCATTGTTCAATGTATGCAATCTAAGTGTCACGATGCCGGCTGGCAGGAGGTGGATCCTCTGTGCCAGAGAGGGATAGCGAGGACCGTGCTAGTGGACCGGTTCTAAGACACTACAGGTATTCACCAGAGCCCGCCGCAAAGCGGGATGGTCTTGCTGCGGCGGTAGTGACCAGGTCGTATCCACTAGCAACGGCTCACCTCTCTGGCTGCTGAAGATAGGCGAGGTACAAGGGAGTAGGCAGAAGCAAAGTCGGACGTAGCAGAAGGTCGGGGGCAGGCGGCAAGGTTCGTAGTCAGGGGAGATAGCAGAAGTTCTGGTACACAGGGTATAAACACACAAAGAACGCTTTCACTGGCACTAAGGCAACAAGATCCGGCAAGGGAGTGCAGGGGAAGAGACTAGATATAGCCAGGGAACAGGTGGGAACCAATTAAGCTAATTGGGCCAGGCACCAATCATTGGTGCACTGGCCCTTTAAGTCTCAGGGAGCTGGCGCGCGCGCGCCCTAGAGAGCGGAGCCGCGCGCGCCAGCACATGACCGCAGGAGACGGGAACGGGTAAGTGACCTGGGATGCGATTCGCGAGCGGGCGCGTCCCGCTGTGCGAATCGCATCCCCAACGGCCATGGCAGAGCAGCGCTCCCGGTCAGCGCTGACCGGGGAGCTGCAGGGAGAAAGACGCCGTGAGCGCTCCGGGGAGGAGCGGGGACCCGGAGCGCTAGGCGTAACAGTACCCCCCCCCTTAGGTCTCCCCTTCTCTTTATCGGGTAACTGCCTCCCCTGGGATGAGGACACCGGGAAAGGATGGAGGAATTCCTCAACGGCAGGCAGAACCGCAGGAGTAGGAATGGGGAGAGAGGGCAGAGGGCGAGACCTGGCACGGGGCAGTGTGACACCAGGACGAGGGCCATGAGGGGACACAGAAGCTTGCCTGATGGAACTGGGAGGGGGGGAGGGGCATTTCCTGTGGCAGGCAGAGTCCTTAATGACCTTAGGGGGACCGGATGCAGGAGGAACCACAGGGTCACGGCAGGGAGTACTGGGAACCGGTTGAAGGCAGTCCTTGGAACAAGAGGGGCCCCAACTCTTGATCTCCCCAGTGGACCAATCCAGGGTTGGGGAATGGTGTTGAAGCCAGGGTAGTCCAAGGAGAACTTCAGAAGAGCAATTAGGAAGGACAAAAAATATAATCTCCTCGTGATGAGGTCCGATGCACATTAGGAGGGGCTCGGTGCGGTAACGCACGGTGCAATCCAACCTGGCTCCGTTGACCGCGGAAATGTGGAGAGGCTTGACAAGACGGGTCACCGGAATGCGGAATTTATTCGCAAAGGACTCCCGAATAAAATTCCCAGAAGCTCCAGAGTCCAGGCAGGCCACGGCTGAGAGGGGAGAGCTGGCAGAAGTGGAAATCCGAACAGGTACCGTGAGACGTGGAGAAGCCGACTTGGCATCAAGAGACGCCACACCCACGAGAGCTGAGTGCGAGCGTGCGTTTCCCAGACGTGGAGGACGGATTGGGCAATCCACCAAAAAATGTTCAGTACTGGCACAGTACAGACAAAGATTCTCTTCCTTACGGCGATTCCTCTCTTCCAGGGTCAGGCGAGACCGATCCACTTGCATGGCCTCCTCGGCGGGAGGCCTAGGCGCAGATTGCAGTGGAGACTGTGGGAGAGGTGTCCAGAGATCTAAGTCTTTTTCCTGGCGGAGCTCTTGATGCCTCTCAGAAAAACGCATGTCAATGCGAGTGGCTAGATGAATGAGTTCATGCAGGTTAGCAGGAGTCTCTCGTGCGGCCAGAACATCTTTAATGTTGCTGGATAGGCCTTTTTTAAAGGTCGCGCAGAGAGCCTCATTATTCCAGGATAGTTCAGAAGCAAGAGTACAGAATTGTATGGCGTACTCGCCAACGGAGGAATTACCCTGGACCAGGTTCAGCAGGGCAGTCTCAGCAGAAGAGGCTCGGGCAGGTTCCTCAAAGACACTTCGAATTTCCGAGAAGAAGGAGTGTACAGAGGCAGTGACGGGGTCATTGCGGTCCCAGAGCGGTGTGGCCCATGACAGGGCTTTTCCAGACAGAAGGCTGACTACGAAAGCCACCTTAGATCTTTCAGTAGGAAACTGGTCCGACATCATCTCCAAGTGCAGGGAACATTGCGAAAGAAAGCCACGGCAAAACTTAGAGTCCCCATTAAATTTGTCCGGCAAGGACAGGCGGAGGCTAGGAGTGGCCACTCGCTGCGGAGGAGGTGCAGGAGCTGGCGGAGGAGATGATTGCTGATGAAGTTGCGACTGAAGTTGGTGCACAATGGTGGACATTTCCGACATCTGGTGGGTTAGATGGGCGATCTGTCGGGCTTGCTGGGCGACCACCGTGGTGATATCAGAGGCAACTGGCAGGGGAACCTCAGCGGGATCCATGGCCGGATCTACTGTCACGATGCCGGCTGGCAGGAGGTGGATCCTCTGTGCCAGAGAGGGATAGCGAGGACCGTGCTAGTGGACCGGTTCTAAGACACTACAGGTATTCACCAGAGCCCGCCGCAAAGCGGGATGGTCTTGCTGCGGCGGTAGTGACCAGGTCGTATCCACTAGCAACGGCTCACCTCTCTGGCTGCTGAAGATAGGCGAGGTACAAGGGAGTAGGCAGAAGCAAAGTCGGACGTAGCAGAAGGTCGGGGGCAGGCGGCAAGGTTCGTAGTCAGGGGAGATAGCAGAAGTTCTGGTACACAGGGTATAAACACACAAAGAACGCTTTCACTGGCACTAAGGCAACAAGATCCGGCAAGGGAGTGCAGGGGAAGAGACTAGATATAGCCAGGGAACAGGTGGGAACCAATTAAGCTAATTGGGCCAGGCACCAATCATTGGTGCACTGGCCCTTTAAGTCTCAGGGAGCTGGCGCGCGCGCGCCCTAGAGAGCGGAGCCGCGCGCGCCAGCACATGACCGCAGGAGACGGGAACGGGTAAGTGACCTGGGATGCGATTCGCGAGCGGGCGCGTCCCGCTGTGCGAATCGCATCCCCAACGGCCATGGCAGAGCAGCGCTCCCGGTCAGCGCTGACCGGGGAGCTGCAGGGAGAAAGACGCCGTGAGCGCTCCGGGGAGGAGCGGGGACCCGGAGCGCTAGGCGTAACACTAAGGATTGCATGTAATAGTCCCCTATGGGATTACATGTGATTTAACCCCTTTCCAAATAAACCCCTTTTCCCATAAAAAATGTAAACAAAAATAAAGATAAACATATGTAGTACCGTGTACCGTGCTTAACCCCTTAAGGACCGAGCCCTTTTTCACCTTAAGGACCGGAGCGTTTTTTGCAATTCTGACCACTGTCACTTTAAACATTAATAACTCTGGAATGCTTTTAGTTATCATTCTGATTCCGAGATTGTTTTTTCGTGACATATTCTACTTTAACTTAGTGGTAAAATTTTATGGTAACTTGCATCCTTTCTTGGTGAAAAATCACCAAATTTGATGAAAAAAATGAAAATTTTGCATTTTTCTAACTTTGAAGCTCTCTGCTTGTAAGGAAAATGGATATTCAAAATATATTTTTTTTGGGTTCACATATACAATATGTCTACTTTATGTCTGCATCATAAAATTTATGAGTTTTTACTTTTGGAAGACACCAGAGGGCTTCAAAGTTCAGCAGCAATTTTGAAATTTTTCACAAAATTTTCAAACTCGCTATTTTTCATGGACCAGTTCACGTTTGAAGTGGATTTGAAGGGTCTTCATATTAGAAATACCCCATAAATGACCCCATTATAAAAACTGCACCCCCCAAAGTATTCAAAATGACATTCAGTAAGTGTATTAACCCTTTAGGTGTTTCACAGGAATAGCAGCAAAGTGAAGGAGAAAATTCAAAATTTTCATTTTTTACACTCGCATTTTTTGTAGACCCAATTTTTGAATTTTTGAAAGGGGTAAAAAGGAGAAAATTTTTACTTGTATTTGAAACCCAATTTCTCTCGAGTAAGGACATACCTCATATGTCTATGTTAATTGTTCAGCGGGCGCAGTAGAGGGCTCAGAAGGGAAGGAGCGTCAAATGGTTTTTGGGGGGCATGTCACCTTTAGGAAGCCCCTATGGTGCCAGAACAGCAAAAAAACACACATGGCATACCATTTTGGAAACTAGACTCCTCAGGGAACGTAACAAGGGGTAAAGTGAACCTTAATACCCCACAGGTGTTTCACGACTTTAGCATATGTAAAAAAAATTATATATTTTTTACCTAAAATGCTTGGTTTCCCAAAAATTTTACATTTTTAAAAAGTGTAATAGCAGAAAATACCCCCCAAAATTTTAAACCCAATTTCTCCCGATTCAGAAAACACCCCATATGGGGGTGAAAATTGCTCTGCTGGCGCACTACAGGTCTCAGAAGAGAAGGAGTCACATTTGGCTTTTTGAAGCAAATTTTGCTCTGGGGGCATGTCGCATTTAGGAAGCCCCTATGGTGCCAGAACAGCAAAAAAAAAACACATGGCATACCATTTTGGAAACTAGACCCCTCGGGGAACGTAACAAGGGGTAATGTGAACCTTAATACCCTACAGGTGTTTCACGACTTTTGCATATGTGAACATTTTTTATTTTTTTTTACCTAAAATGCTTGGTTTCCCAAAATTTTTACATTTTTAAAAAGGGTAATAGCAGAAAACACCCCCCAAAATTTGAAGCCCAATTTCTCCCGATTCAGAAAACACCCCATATGGGGGTGAAAAGTGCTCTGCTGGCGCACTACAGGTCTCAGAAGAGAAGGAGTCACATTTGGCTTTTTGAAAGCAAATTTTGCTCTGGGGGCATGCCGCATTTAGGAAGCCCCTATGGTGCCAGAACAGCAAAAAAAAAACACATGGCATACCATTTTGGAAACTAGACCCCTCGGGGAACGTAACAAGGGGTAATGTGAACCTTAATACCCTACAGGTGTTTCACGACTTTTGCATATGTGAACATTTTTTATTTTTTTTTACCTAAAATGCTTGGTTTCCCAAAATTTTTACATTTTTAAAAAGGGTAATAGCAGAAAACACCCCCCAAAATTTGAAGCCCAATTTCTCCCGATTCAGAAAACACCCCATATGGGGGTGAAAAGTGCTCTGCTGGCGCACTACAGGTCTCAGAAGAGAAGGAGTCACGTTTGGCTTTTTGAAAGCAAATTTTGCTCTGGGGGCATGCCGCATTTAGGAAGCCCCTATAGTGCCAGGACAGCAAAAAAAAAAAACACATGGCATACCATTTTGGAAACTAGACCCCTCGGGGAACGTAACAAGGGGTTAAGTGAACCTTTATACCCCACAGGTGTTTTATGACTTTTGTATACGTAAAAAAAAAAATTTTTTTTTACCTAAAATGCTTGTTTTCCCAAAAATTTTACATTTTTAAAAAGGGTAATAGCAAAAAATACCCCAGAAAATTTGAAGCCCAATTTCTCCCGAGTACGGCGATACCCCATATGTGGCCCTAAACTGTTGCCTGGAAATACGACAGGGCTCCAAAGTGAGAGTGCCATGCGCATTTGAGGCCTAAATTAGGGATTGCATAGGGGTGGACATAGGGGTATTCTACGCCAGTGATTCCCAAACAGGGGGCCTCCAGCTGTTGTAAAACTCCCAGCATGCCTGGACAGTCAGTGGCTATCTGGCAATACTGGGAGTAGTTGTTTTGCAGCAGCTGGAGGCTCCGTTCTGGAAACAGTAGCGTACCAGACGTTTTTCATTTTTATTGGGGAGGGGAGGGGGGCTGTGTAGGGGTATGTGTATATGTAGTGTTTTTTACTTTTTATTTTATTTTGTGGTAGTGTAGTGTTTTTAGGGTACAGTCACACGAGCGGGGGTTCACAGTAGTTTCTCGCTGGCAGTTTGAGCTGCGGCAGAAATTTTAACGCAGCTCAAACTTGCAGCCGGATACTTACTGTAATCCTCCCCCCATGTGAGTGTACCCTGTACGTTCACATTGGAGGGGGGAACATCCAGCTGTTGCAAAACTACAACTCCCAGCATGGACGGTCTATCAGTGCATGCTGGGAGTTGTAGTTTTGCAACCGCTGGAGGCTCCGTTTTGGAAACAGTGACGTACCAGACGTTTTTCATTTTTATTGGGGAGGGGGGTTGTATAGGGGTATGTGTATATGTAGTGTTTTTTACTTTTTATTTTATTGTGTGGTAGTGTAGTGTAGTGTTTTTAGGGTACAGTCGCATGGGCGGGGGGTTCACAGTAGTTTCTCGCTGGCAGTTTGAGCTGCGACAGAAAATTTGCCGCAGCTCAAACTTGCAGCCGGATACTTACTGTAATCCTCCGCCCATGTGAGTGTACCCTGTACATTCACATTGGGGGGGGGGGGGGAAACATCCAGCTGTTGCAAAACTACAACTCCCAGCATGTACGGTCTATCAGTGCATGCTGGGAGTTGTAGTTTTGCAACAGCTGGAGACACACAGGTTGTGAAACACCGAGTTTGGTAACAAACTCAGTGTTTTGCAACCAGTGTGCCTTCAGCTGTTGCAAAAGCTACAACCCCCAGCATGTACGGACAGCGGAAGGGCATGCTGGGTCTTGTAGTTATGCAACAGCCGGAGGCAAACTACATTGGCTGGGGATGCTGGGGATTGTAGTTATGCAACAGCTGGAGACACACTGGTTTACTACTTAACTCAGTGTGCCTTCAGCTGTTGCAAAACTACAACTCTCAGCAGTCACCGACAGCCAACGGGCATGCTGGGAGTTGTAGTTATGCAACCACCAGATGCACCACTACAACTCCCAGCATGCACTTTAGCTGATTGTGCAAGCTGGGAGTTGTAGTTACACAACAGCTGAAGGTACACTTTTACATAGAAAGAATGTGCCTTCAGCTGTTGCAAAACTATAAGTCCCAGCATGCCCATAAGGGCATGCTGGGAGTTGTGGTGGTCTGCCTCCTGCTGTTGCATAACTACAGCTCCCAGCATGCCCTTGTTGCATGCTGGGAGCTGTTGCTAAGCAACAGCAGGAGGCTGTCACTCACCTCCAACGATCCAGCAGCACAGGTCAGTCCCTCGTCGTCTCCGCCGCTGCAGCTGCTCCTGGGGCCCCGATCCCAACAGGGACGCCGGGGATCGGGGACCCCAGCACCGGGGGTCGTCTTCCCGCACCCGCTCACGTCCTCCGGAAGAGGGGCGGAGCGGGTTGCGGGAGTGACACCCGCAGCAGGCGCCCTGATTGGTCGGCCGGTAATCCGGCCGACGAATCAGGGCGATCGTGAGGTGGCACCAGTGCCACCTCACCCCTGCTGCCTCTGGCTGTTCGGGGCCGTCTCTGACGGCCCCGATCAGCCAGTAATTCCGGGTCATCGGGTCACTGGAGACCCGATTGACCCGGAATCTGCCGCAGATCGCTGGACTGAATTGTCCAGCGATCTGCGGCAATCGCCGACATGGGGGGACATAATGACCCCCCTGGGCGATATGCCGGGATGCCTGCTGAACGATTTCAGCAGACATTCGGCTCCGGCTCCCCTCCGGCTAGCGGTGGGGGCCGGAAATGCTCAGGGCGTATCCATACGCCCTCGGTCCTTAAGGACTTGGAAACGGGGGCGTATGGATACGCCCTATGTCCTTAAGGGGTTAAATGTCCAAACTATAAAAATATAACATTAATTAAACCACACAGTCAATAGCGTAAAGGTAAAAAAATTCCAAAGTCCAAAATTGCCTATTTTGGGTAACTTTGAATACCCTAAAAAAAATATATAAACAGTGATAAAAAAAAGTCCCATCAAACCAAAAATACTGATAAAAACTTCAGATCACAGCATAAAAATGAGCTCTCATACAGCCCTGTATATGGAAAAATTAAAAAGTTATCGGGTTCAGAAAAGGACATTTTTAATCATGATAATTTTTGTACGAATTATCATTTTTTTAAAGAAAGTAAAACCAAATAAAACATATTTAAAAAAAAAACTAATATAAACATCTTCATATTTCATAGCAATTTTTTATATAAAAAAAGGGAAAATCAAAAAGTCCCATCAAATCAAAATTGGTAGCAATAAAAACCGCAGATCACCGTGTAAAAAACTTAGCCCTCATATACAGAAAAATTAAAGTGCTACAGGGATCAAAAGAGGACAATTTTAAGCATACTAAAGTTATAATTTTTTTTAAAGTAGTAAAATAAAACAAAACCTAAATAAACTGGGTATGGTTGTAATTGTTTAAACATACAGAATAAAGACAACATGATTTTTTTTTTTACGAAAAATGCACTGCGTAGAAACGGAAGCCCCCAAAAGTTACAAAATGGCATTTTGTTTTCAAGTTCGCCCCACAAATATTATCATTTTTTGCTTCACAGTAGATTTATAGGGGTACTGCGCCCCTAGACATCTTATCCCCTATCCAAAGGATAGGGGATAAGATGTCAGATCGCCACGGTGCCGCTGCTGGGGAGCCCCGGGATCCCCGCTGCGGCACTGCGCTATCATTACAGCACAGAGCGAGTTCGCTCTGCATGTAATGACGCGCAATACAGGGGCCGGAGCATCATTATGTCACAGCTCCGCCCCTCGTGATGTCACGGCCCACCCCTTTCAATACAAATCTACGGGAGGGGTGCGGCGGTCGTCACGCCCCCTGCCATAGACTTGCATTAAGAGGACGGGCCGTGATGTCACGAGAGGCGGAGCCATGACGTCACGCGGCTCCGTCACCTGTATCGCCCGTCATTACGCACATAGCGAACTCGCTCTGTGCTGTAATGATAGCGCAGTGCCACAGCGGGGCTCCCCAGCAGCGGCACCGCGGCGATCTGACATCTTATCCCCTATCCTTTGGATAGGGGATAAGATGTCTAGGGGCGGAGTACCCCTTTAATGGTAAAATTAGTAATGTCATTATGAATGACAAAAAACAAACCTTTGATGGGTCTGTAAGAGGAAAATTGAAAGTGCAAAAGTAAAAAATCACTGCATTTTTCCAAATCAACTTGTGCTAGAAAGTTAAACACATTTGTAAATTAATTCTTCCAGTACTTATGAGCTGCTGTATGCTCCACAGGAAGTTGTGAAGTTCTTTTAAGTCTGACCACAGTGCTCTCTGCTGACACCTCTGTCCATGTCAGGAACTGTCCAATGTAGGAACAGTTCTTGACACAGACAGGGGTGATTTAAAATTGTTTACCACTGAAGTACCCCTTTAAGTGGATGGATGCCAGACACTGTAATATTAAAACTAATATTAAGACTACAGCCTACAATAAAAAGTATTACTTAAAGGCTAATTAGTTTATATCCGTTGTAATTTTAGAACTTACCTAAGGAACATTACAGACTTGAAGACTCCAACAAATCTATTTCTGAATTACATATAAGGCCTTTCATCTGATGTCCATTAATGCTTATCACTCTTTGGAAGTGAAGGCTGATACTTATTATGATGAATCAGAGCAGAAGACATTTAAGTGTATCTGTCTTCACTACTTTTCCTTCCTATCTTTCAATCTCTTTTAGGTATTGAAATATATTTTATTACTTATAACCTTTTCTTACTAATTATTATTATTTTTCCACTGGCTACAATTGTTTTGAGATTCTAAATGGCAAGCCAAGATGATTAATGTTTTTCCTACTTTTAGGCTATTGATGAAACTTGAAGTATGGTCTTTAAAAATGTTTCAACTAAAATTACATTGCATTTGTTCTGTATGTTTGTCTTCTAACACGGTAAATCACCTGACATCTCAATTATATTGCATCCATTTTCTTTGAACATTCATAATGTTACAAGTGCTTAGCAGCAGAGATTAATGTCTGCCCATGGGAGATATAAGTTTATATGACTGACACAGAAAAGAAATATAGTTTCAGCATCTTATGCAATAACTTTTCAAGGCACATCAGCCAGAGGTAAATTCTGATTAAACAGATATAGTATTGAGTCCGGGGACAGGAAAAGCAGCAACTATGTCTAAGGGATGAATGAAACCCACATAAAAGAAACAAGTCTTTTCAGCAAGGGATGTACATAGACAGCAAAGAACCCCCCTGCCTGAATGACAAATGGGCACCTTGCGCACCAACAGATCATTTGGAACGAGCGAGATACTCGTCATAAAACAGCTTCCTTATGGCACACTTGTAAATATCTCAATTTCTCTCATAAAATCTAAGGGGGTATCGAAAGTGCTGTTCTTCCTCTCAATCACATGACCCTTTTGGGCTGTTGTGCCTGATTTGGGGATAGCAATGTGGCAACCAATATTACCGTTTGCCACTTTTAAAGCTGCCTCATTTGTTTCAGTGCTAAATTGAATGACAAATAGGAGTAGTTATTCAGTGAAAGACTCACGCTCCCATATTGGTCACATAAACCTAGTCTAAATTAAATTTAAAAAAAAGTTATAAAACTTTCCCTAACTTAGCTTTCAGGATTTCCCTTTAAGGGTATCTTCAGATACCTGTATACCACCAATTAAATAGTAAACAATACAAACATAAACATTTCAAGTATGATTAATGAGCAGCATCTAACATTTTTTGATATTGATACCTATTAACATGTCCACATTTTTTATGCACATTATTAAAAAAAAGTTACTTAATTTTTCATTCAAGCCTTTAAGGATGAAGCCCATTTTGACCTTAAAGGGGTACTCCAGTAAAAAAAAAAAAAAAATTGAATCAACTGACTCCAGAAAGTTAAACAGATCTGTAAATTACTTCTATTTAAAAATCGTAATCCTTCCAGTGCTTATCAGCTGCTGTATACTACAGAGGAATTAATTTTCTGTCTGACCACAGTGTTCTCTGCTAACACCTCTGTCCATGTCAGGAACTGTCCTGAGTAGGAACAAATCCTATAGCAAACCTCTCCTTCTTCGGACAGTTCCTGACATGAACAGAGGTGTCATCAGAGAGCACTGTGGTCAGACAGAAGAGAACAACTCAACTTCCTCTGTAGTATACAGCAGCTGATAGTACTGGAAGGATTAAGATTTTTTTTATAGAAATAATTTACAAATCTGTTTAACTTTCTGGCACCAGTTGATTTGAGAACATTTTTTCTCACCAGAATACCTTTTTAACCTCTTAAAGGGGTACTCCGGGGAACTAAACCCATAGCCCATCCTTTCCCTCTCACCAACCTATTTATTTGTCTAAATATCATTCATTAGCTATATAGAGCAGTTTCCCTCTCTCAGCTGTCCCTTACATGCAGGGAGTGAGAGATAAACATCATTATAAGATCCACCTTGTCTTGGTGTATACCCATCACTGAGACTAGCCCCCACCCTTCAAGATAACACCACATGAAGATTTTTGTCTGGTCTAGAGCTCTGGCTTCACAGCCACACCTCCCCTTCCTCTCCCTGTGTGAAGAGCTTGCCGTGAGAGAAAAGATCAGTGAAGATTCTAAGTCTCCTCAGCACTAATGCTCTTTTCCTGTGTAGATCTAATCACTGACTGCTGCCATTCAGAGTATAGCATGGTTTATTGCTGGAGATATTCTGAAAGAAAAGACCTGCACAGTGTGTTTATAACATGCACACAGATAGTGAAAGCAATTGGCTGGCAGTCATTACACAGAGCCGCACTGACTTCTGGGTGTTGTAGTCTGTGCTGCAAACAAGGAAAATGAAAATTTAGGAGACATCAGGGGCCAAAGGAGCTGCCAAAACCACATGAATAACTACAGGGGACACAGAACAGGTATTGTGGTGGCTTTGGGGCATTTTTATTTTTCTAAACTTCCCCGGAGCACCCCTTTCAGGACACAAAGCATACCTGTGCACCCTGCGCCCACTCCCCTGCTATGACACAGGGTCATGAGCTTAACGGCCGGGACCCGTGGTTAATACCAGACATCACCAATCGCGGTGATGTCTGGTATTAACCTTTAGACATGGCATTCGAAGTTGATCGCCGCGTCTAAAATGAAAGAAAATGCTTTCCGGCAGCTCAGTTGGGCTGTGGGGATTACCGCGGTATTACCGTGGTGTCCCAATCAGCTAAGAGGATGCGAGGAGGGTCCCTACCTTCCTCCTCGGCGTCCGATCGGCGATCTATTGCTCCATGCCTGAGATCCAGGCTGGAGCAGCGGAGCACCGATAATACTGATCAATGCTATGCTATGGCAGAAGATTGCATGTAATAGTTCCCTATGGAGGCTATAAATGTGTAGAAAAAGTTAAGAAAAAAACTTATAAATGTGATTTAACCCTTGCCCTAATAAAAGTTTGAATAACCCCCCTTTTCCCATTTAAAGGGAAAAAAATATCTAAACAAAAATAAATATAAACATGTCTTATTGCTGCGTGCATAAATGCCCAAACTATAAAAATGTGTTAATTAAACCACACAGTCAATGGCATACATGTGAAAAAATTCCAAAGTCCAAAATTGCGGATTTTTGGTCACTTTGCATACCCTAAAAATTTTTATAAAAAGATCAAAAAGTCCCATCATAGCAAAACAGGTTACCAATAAAAACTTCAGACCACGGTGCAATAAATGAGCCCTCATTTTAGCCTGCATGTGGAAAAATAAAAAAGTTATAGGGGTCAAAAGAGGACATTTTTAAACGTGCTAACAGTAGTAAAATAAAGTCAAACCTGCATAAGTTGGGTATCATTTTAATCGTATGGACCTACAGAATAAATATAAGGTGTCATTTTTAACGAAAAGTACACTGCATAGAAACGGAAGCCCCCAAAATTTACAAAATGGCGGGGTTTTTTTCAACTTTGTCCCACAAAAAATCTTTTTGGGTTTCGAAAATGACTGATGTCATTACAAAGTAAAATTGGTAGTGCATAAAACAAGCCCTCAAAAGGTGAGGAGGAAAGAGTAACTCTCATTAACTTGATAAATTTTATAATCCTCCCAGTTCACTGCCCCCATCATGATACACCACCCCTGCCTTTATTTTTTTTTATTATTTTTTTTAGTTTACTACCTTGATATTGCTCTGTATTTTCTGCTCAGGTTCAGTTTCACAGACTGGGAAGGAGCGTTACCCAGCAGGCGTGACATCATCTGAAGTCATACAGGGGAGAACTTCCTCCCTTACTCTGCAACCAACAGCAAACGGCAGTTAGGGGTGAAAGGAGCTATGATTGGATAAGGCTGCACACACCCCCCTCAGCACTCCAGACTCCATATCCTGTGTTTGGACTTCTGCCAGGCCAGCAGGTATCCAAAGTCTGTGCAAAGGATTGAGGGAAATGTGTTCTGGACAAGTAGGGAGACCCCTAGTGGCAGCTTTTTTAAACACAATAAAACAGAAAACTTCATTATTTTAAACAAAGTATATTAGAAAGATTTTTTTTATTAACCATAAGGAGTGCAATAGCAACAATTTGTTTTAACGAGAGTGCCCATTTAAGGTGTTAAAGGGGTACTCCAGTGGAAACTTTTTTTTATTTTTTATAAATCAACTGGTGCCAGAAAGTTAAACAGATTTGTAAACTAGTTCAATTAAATAATATTAATCCTTCCAGTACTTATTAGCTGCTTAATTCTACAGAGAAAATTATTTTCTTTTTGGAACACTGTGCTCTCTGCTGACATCACGAGCACAGTGCTCTCTGTTGACATCTCTGTCCATTTTACTGTCCAGAGCAGCATATGTTTGCTATGGGGATTTTCTCCTACTCTGGACAGTGCTTAAAATGGACAGAGATGTCAGAAGAGAGCACTGTGCTTGTGATGTCAGCAGAGAGCTCTGTGTTCCAAAAAGAAAAGAATTTCCTCTGTAGTTTTCAGCAGCTAATAAGTACTGAAAGGATTAAGATTTTTTTTTATAGAAGTAATTTACAAGTCTCTTTAACTTTTTGGCACCAGTTGAGTACCCCTTTAATGACAAGACCAATTTTAATTTTAGTTTTTTCTTTCTTTCTTCTTTTAAAATCCATATCTCTTTTATTTTTTCACCTACAGACTCATATGAGGGCTTGTTTTTGTGAGATAAATTGTACTTTGTAATGATATCTTTCATTTTGCCATAAGAAGTACCATGAGACCAAAAAAAATTATATTTGAGGGCAGAAAATTATAAGAAAACTGCAAATTTTGCAACTTTTCTATTATTGTACTACTAATGCAAACTTCCTATGCATAAAATTGTCCTTTTCTGACCCTATAACTTTTTTATTTTTCCATATATGGGGATGTATGAGGGCTCATAGTTTGTGCAATGAACTGTAGTGTTAATATGTACCATTTCTGCTTTGATTGGACTTTTTTATCTCTTTTTATAATTTATTTTCTGATATATCGTGCAGGATTGCCGCTGCCTGTACTTAACAGTGAGTGTCTTGCTACTGATAGTAGCCGACACTCACTGTTCTGAAACAAGCACACATCCTGCTCTCACTTCAAAACTACTTAAGGACTCAGGGTGTACAGGTACGCCCTTTATCCTTAACAGGTTAAGGAGCAAATAAACAATAAAGTAAATAATGCAAAGGAGTCTATAGCCTTTAACTGCTTTCTGCCCCACAATTGAAACAAACATTGTTTATTTTTGGTTTTTTTTTTGGGTAAAATAATGTGCTAAATGTTGTGCAATTTTTCAAAAACTTACAAATTGTGGACAAAAATCATTTACTTATACCAAAAATGATAAATTCTCCCCATTGTGGAGTTTAGGCTCTCTTTCCACACTATTCTTGTACTATCACCATCAGATAATATACAGGCAAAATCCTGCTTCATTAACCAGTATTGGTTCAAACCACATCAGTGACCACTTTTTATATCTGCGAACCTACAGTAACTCTATATAAAGCTCTAAGGAACAAATTCATCCATTAGTTTTATCTTAGCACAGTAGTTCTGCTTTCAAAGTACTCAAAATGCACACAATTTTCAGATTTGATAGTCTGAGGTTACCTAGGACTATATCCTTTATACACAGCCCTTGGAGACCTCAGAGGCCATACTTGGCTTACTTTTCTGTGCAATTGGAGCACTTTAAAGGCATAGCTACTTTAACCCCTTAACGACGCAGGACGTATATTTACGTCCTGCGCCGGCTCCCGCGATATGAAGCGGGATCGCGCCGCGATCCCGCATCATATCGTGTCGGTCCCGGCGCTAATGAACGGCCGGGACCCGCGGCTAATACCACACATCGCCGATCGCGGCGATGTGCGGTATTAACCCTTTAGAAGCGGCGGTCAAAGCTGACCGCCGCTTCTAAAGTGAAAGTGAAAGTGACCCGGCTGCTCAGTCGGGCTGTTCGGGACCGCCGCGGTGAAATCGCGGCGTCCCGAACAGCTGATCGGACATCGGGAGGGCTCTTACCTGCCTCCTCGGTGTCCGATCGACGAATGACTGCTCCGTGCCTGAGATCCAGGCAGGAGCAGTCAAGCGCCGATAATGCTGATCACAGGCGTGTTAATACACGCCTGTGATCAGGATGAGAGATCAGTGTGTGCAGTGTTATAGGTCCCTATGGGACCTATAACACTGCAAAAAAAAAGTAAAAAAAAAGTGTTAATAAAGGTCATTTAACCCCTTCCCTAATAAAAGTTTGAATCACCCCCCTTTTCCCATAAAAAAAATAAAACAGTGTAAAAAAATAAATAAATAAACATATGTGGTATCACCGCGTGCGTAAATGTCCGAACTATAAAAATATATCATTAATTAAGCCGTACGGTCAATGGCGTACGCGCAAAAAAATTCCAAAGTCCAAAAAAGCGTATTTTGGTCACTTTTTATATCATTAAAAAATGAATAAAAAGTGATCAAAAAGTCCGATCAAAACAAAAATCATACCGATAAAAACTTCAGATCACGGCCCAAAAAATGAGTCCTCATACCGCCCCGTACGTCGAAAAATAAAAAAGTTATAGGGGTCAGAAGATGACATTTTAAAACGTATAAATTTTCCTGCATGTAGATTTTTTCCAGAAGTGCGACAAAATCAAACCTATATAAGTAGGGTATCATTTTAACCGTATGGACCTACAGAATAATGATAAGGTGTAATTTTTACCGAAATATGCACTGCGTAGAAACGAAAGCCCCCAAAAGTTACAAAATGGCGTTTTTTTTTCGATTTTGTCGCACAATGATTTTTTTTTCCGTTTCGCCGTGCATTTTTGGGTAAAATGATTAATGTCACTGCAAAGTAGAATTGGCGACGCAAAAAATAAGCCATAATATGGATTTTTAGGTGGAAAATTGAAAGGGTTATGATTTTTAAAAGGTAAGGAGGAAAAAACTAAAGTGCAAAAACGGAAAAACCCTGAGTCCTTAAGGCATTAAACTATTCGATGGTTGCTTGGTTAGATTCAGATAAGTAAACACTTACTGTAGGTTTGCTCACCTCTAATCTCCACAATTCCTGATGAGTACAAGATACAAACATTAGAGAAACTGCAGAAGAGCAATTAGCAACTGGTGATTTGGACTTGGAAAGCAGACATGTTATAAAAAGACATGTACCGTATATACTCGAGTATAAGCCGACCCGAGTATAAGCCGAGACCCCTAATTTCAACCCAAAATCCCAGGAAAAGTTATTGACTCGAGTATAAGCCTAGGGTGGGAAATACCTCATCCCCCCTGTCATCATCCAGACCCGTCATTAACATCCTCATCATCCCCTTGTCATCATCCCACACATCCCCCCTTCATCATCCCCTTGTCATCATCCCACACATCCCCTTATCATCCCACACATCCCCCCTTCATCATCCCCTTGTCATCATCCCACACATCCCCCCTTCATCATCCCCTTGTCATCATCCCACACATCCCCCCTTCATCATCCCCTTGTCATCATCCCACACATCCCCTTATCATCCCACACATCCCCCCTTCATCATCCCCTTGTAATCATCCCACACCCCCCCCCCCTTCATCATCCCCACCCCCCTTCATCATCCCCACACCCCCCCCCCCTTCATCATCCTCTTCTCATCATTCGCCCTCAGTGGTCTTCAACCTGCGGACCTCCAGAGGTTTCAAAACTACAACTCCCAGCAAGCCCGGGCAGCCATCGGCTGTCCGGGCTTGCTGGGAGTTGTAGTTTTGAAACCTCCGGAGGTCCGCAGGTTGAAGACCACTGCGGCCTTCAACATGCGGACCTCCAGAGGTTTCAAAACTACAACTCCCAGCAAGCCCGGGCAGCCATCGGCTGTCCGGGCTTGCTGGGAGTTGTAGTTTTGAAACCTCCGGAGGTCCGCAGGTTGAAGACCACTGCGGCCTTCAACATGCGGACCTCCAGAGGTTTCAAAACTACAACTCCCAGCAAGCCCGGGCAGCCATCGGCTGTCCGGGCTTGCTGGGAGTTGTAGTTTTGAAACCTCCGGAGGTCCGCAGGTTGAAGACCACTGCGGCCTTCAACATCATCCAGCCCCCTCTCACCCCCTTTAGTTCTGAGTACTCACCTCCGCTCGGCGCTGGTCCGGTCCTGCAGGGCTGTCCGGTAAGGAGGTGGTCCGGTGAGGAGGTGGTCCGGGCTGCTATCTTCACCGGGGGCGCCTCTTCTCCGCGCTTCCGGCCCGGAATAGAGCCGTTGCCTTGACAGCGACGTATCTGCGTCGTTGTCAAGGCAACGTGACTATTCTGAGGCCGGGCCCGAAGCGCTTAGAAGAGGCCTCCCCGGTGAAGATAGCAGCCCGGACCACCTCCTCACCGGACCACCTCCTCACCGGACAGCCCTGCAGGACCGGACCAGCGCCGAGCGGAGGTGAGTACTCAGAACTAAAGGGGGTGAGAGGGGGCTGGATGATGTTGAAGGCCGCAGTGGTCTTCAACCTGCGGACCTCCGGAGGTTTCAAAACTACAACTCCCAGCAAGCCCGGACAGCCGATGGCTGCCCGGGCTTGCTGGGAGTTGTAGTTTTGAAACCTCTGGAGGTCCGCAGGTTGAAGACCACTGCGGGTGGGGGAGTTCACTCGAGTATAAGCCGAGGGGGGTGTTTTCAGCACGAAAAATCGTGCTGAAAAACTCGGCCTATACTCGAGTATATACGGTATATTGTTTCAGGTTGTGTATTTATTGTGTGTATATTATTTACCTTTATGCACTTTATATTCACTTCTTTTTTTAAACAGTTTATAATAATGTATACATACTGTAATGAAATTATAAAGCTGGATTCACGTAATTACAATAATAACTATTTTTTAACATATCATAGCTCCAAACTGGAAATTTATTCTCCTTGTTAAAGCATCTTAGCCAGGAATATAGTAATTTTACTTCTATGTGCACGCATCGTGATTACATTTATGCTTACTTTATAGATCCAGCTATAATGATGTTTTACCTACAAGCAAATTACTGCAAGCCAGGATGTGATAAAACATTACAAACTTGCCTAGTGCAGATCAATACATTTAGAAGCAGCCAAAGACTTTTGTTTTTATGGCATTGCTGTAAATGTTGAGAAATGTAGTCAGCATTAACATTATAACCCTTTGAATTTATATCAAAAGACAAGTTACTAAGTTATACCCTAATAGACTCATCTTGTTCCATCTCAAATGAAGTAGCTCCCTTGTCAAGTCCTTTAATAAGAACTATAATTCACTAAGTTACAACACAGATGTATCACAATAGAACACTAGCAAGGGTAGAGAAAATGGCAGTACATTTTGCAATAGCAAAACATTGACACTTATTTGCTTGTATGCTTACATACAACAATGTATACCAATTAGATCAATTGCTCATTTGTGGAAAATCGAAACCTATGGCAAGGAAGGCTAAATATATATATCTTGTAGGAGTCTTTTAAAAGGGGTACACCAGTGGAAAACTTTTCTTTTTTAATCAACTGATGCCAGAAAGTTAAACAGGTTTGTAAATTACTTCTATTGAAAAATCTTAATCCTTCCAGTACTTATTAGTGGCTGTATACAGAGGAAATTCTTTTCTTTTTGGATTTCTTTTCTGTCATGACCACAATGCTCTCTGTTGATACCTCTGTCAATCTTAGGAACTGTCCAGAGCAGGAGAAAATCCCCATAGCAAACATATGCTGCTTTGGACAGTTCCTAAAAAGGAAAGAGGTGACAGCAGAGAGCACTGTGGTTGTGACAGAAAAAAATCCAAAAAGAAAAGAATTTCCTCTGTAGAATACAGCCGCTGATAAGTACTGGAAGGATTAAGATTATTTAATAGAACTAATTTACACATCTATTTAACTTTCTGGCATCAGTTGAGTAAAAAAATAAAATAAATTCCAACAGAGTACCTGTCAGCGCTGCAGACAGAAGCACGCCGTGAGCGCTCCGGGGAGGCAGCGGGACCCGGAGCGCTCACGGCGTGCTTCTGTCTGCAGCGCTCCGGTCGGCATTTCTGACCGCGAGCGCTGCTCCCTGGTCTTTGGAGGGGACGCGATCCAAGGCACGGGTCGTGCCTGCCCTCGGACCGCGCCCCATGTCACTCACCTCTTGCCCCCGTCTGCCTCCTCCCGGCGCACGCGGCCCTGCTCCCTAGGGCGCGCACGCGCCGGCTTGCTAAAATTTAAAGGGCCAGTACACCACTAATTGGTGCCTGGTCCAATCACTCCCATTCTTATAAAAACCCACTTCCCCTTCCTCTCCTTGCTGGATAATGTTGCTTTGTGCCCTGAGAAAGCGTTCTAGTGTGTTCCCAAGCCTGTGTACCCAGACCTTCTGCTGTTGCCCCTGACTACGAACCTTGCTGCCTGCCCTGACCTTCTGCTACGTCTGACCTCGCCTCTGTCTAGTCCTTGTGTACCGCGCCAGTCTCAGCTGCCAGAGAGGTCGAGTCGCTACTGGGGAACACTGCCGCAGCAAGTCCATCCCGCTTTGTGGCGGGCTCTGGTGAACACCAGTAACTGCTTAGAACTGATTCCCCAGTACGGCCCGCATCATCGCCTCTCTGTCACAGAGGATCCACCTCCAGTGTCTTCACCAGCCCCTAGTCCGGACCCTGACAGTAGATCCGGCCATGGATCCCGCTGAGGTGCCGCTGCCAAGCCTCGCTGATCTCACCTCAGTGGTTGCCCAGCAGTCCCAGCAGATTGCTCAACAAGGACAACAGCTGTCGCAGTTGACCGCCATGATACAAAAGCTTCTGCCTCCACAGCCTCAACCGCCAGCTCCAGCATCTCCTCCTCTCCGAGCCACTGCTACCTCTGCTAGAGTCCGCCTGTCTCTTCCAGATAAGTTTGACAGGGACTCTAAAAAGTGCCTGGGATTCCTGTCCCAATGTTCCCTGCACTGAGAGATGTTGTCGGACCAATTCCCCACAGAACGGTCTAAGGTGGCGTTTGTCGTCAGTTTACTTTCTGGGAAGGCCTTGGCCTGGGCCACGCCACTCTGGGACCGCAACAATCCTGCCACTGCCTCCGTCCAGTCCTTCTTTTCTGAGGAACCTGCCCGTGCCTCATCTGCGGAAACTGCCTTGCTAAACCTTGTCCAAGGAGACTCTACTGTGGGCGAATACACCATACAATTCCGTACTTTGGCCTCTGAGTTGGCCTGGAACAAGGAGGCTCTCTAGGCGACCTTTAAAAAAGGTTTATCCAGCCACATTAAGGATTGTCTGGCTGCACAAGAGATACCCTCCTCCCTGACTGAACTCATCCACCTGGCTACCCGCATTGATATGCGCTACATTGAAAGACGTCAGGAGCTCCGCCAGGAGAAAGATCTCGTTTGCACCAGGCGATACCCACACCTGGCTCCTCTCTTCCAGCATCCTTTGCAGCCTGTTACTGTGCCTCCCGCTGAGGAGGCCATGCAAGTGGACCGGTCTCGCCTGACCCAGCAAGAGAGGACTCGCCGGAGGAACGAGAACTTATGCCTATACTGTGCGAGCTCTGAACATTTCCTAAAGGATTGTCCTCTTTGTCCTCAGCGTCAGGGAAACGCTCGCACCTAGTAAACGTGGGAGAGGAGTCACTGGGTGTAAATTCTTCCTCTCCACGCCTGACTATTCTAGTGCGGATTTCTCCAGCTGATAAAGCCTCCTTCTCAGCGGAGGCTTTCTTGGACTCTGGTTCAGCAGGAAACTACATTAAAGCCTCCTTCATCAACCGGTTCAACATCCCTGTTATCCGTCTCGTCAAGCCCTTCTTCATTTCCTCAGTTAACGGAGAACAACTGAATTCCACCGTGCGTTACCGCACGGCCCCAGTACGCATGACCGTGGGGGTTCTCCATCAAGAAATTATTGATTTCTTTGTCCTGCCTAACTGCACCTCTGACATCCTTCTTGGCTTACCCTGGCTCCAGTGGCATTCTCCTACCCTCGACTGGACCACTGGGACATTAAATCCTGGGGCTCTTCCTGCCACACACGCTGCCTTAAGTCGCTACCTACCAGCCAAGTCTCCATTGCTTCTCCATTGCTTGGCCTTCCAAAGGCCTATCAAGACTTTTCTGACGTCTTTTGCAAGAAACAGGCAGAGGTCTTACCACCACATAGGCCCTACGACTGCCCTATTGACTTGCTCCCTGGAACCACACCGTACCTTGGCAGGATTTACCCTCTCTCCGCTCCAGAAACTGAGGCCATGACGGAGTATATTCAGGAGAATCTCAAAAAAGGTTTCATCAGGAAGTCTTCTTCTCCTACTGGAGCAGGATTCTTCTTTGTTGCCAAGAAGGACGGGTCTCTACGCCCTTGTATTGACTACCGCAGTCTAAATAAAATCACTATAAAGAACCGTTACCCTCTGCCTCTCATCTCGGAACTCTTTGACCGGCTGCGCGGAACAAAGATTTTTACTAAGCTTGACCTCAGGGGCGCGTATAATTTCATCAGAATTCGTGAAGGAGATGAGTGGAAAACCGCTTTTAACACCCGAGATGGTCACTTCGAATACCTTGTCATGCAATTCTGTCTTTGCAACGCCCCTGCAGTCTTCAAAGACTTTGTCAATGAAATCTTCCGGGACTTGTTGTATACTTGCGTGGTGGTCTATCTCGATGACATTTTAATCTTCTCCTCCAACCTAGAGGAACACCGCCTCCATGTTTGTCAAGTGCTCCAGCGCCTCCATGTTAACCATCTCTACGCCAAGATTGAAAAATGCCTCTTTGAACGTACCTGTCTTCCTTTCCTGGGATATCTGGTCTCAGGACAAGGTCTTCAAATGGACCCCAACAAGCTCTCCGCGGTCTTGGATTGGCCACGCCCCTCCGGACTTCACTCTATCCAGCGCTTCCTCTGATTCGCTAATTACTACTGTCAGTTTATCCCCCACTTCTCCACTATCGTGGCTCCCATTGTGGCTCTGACCAAGAAAGATGCGAATCCAAGATCCTGGCCTCCCCAAGCGGAAGAAGCTTTTACTTGCCTTAAGGCCGCCTTCCCCTCCGCACCAGTCTTGACTAGGCCTGATCCTCTGAAACCATTCTTCCTTGAGGTAGACGCCTCTTCAGTAGGAGCCGGGGCGGTTCTTCTTAAAAAAAAAGCTAAAGGAAAAAACGTCACTTGCATTTTTTTCTCTAAAACCTTTTCTCCTCCTGAAAGAAACTACGCTATTGGTGACCAAGAATTGCTGTCCATTAAGTTGGCACTTGAGGAGTGGAGGCACCTCCTGGAAGGATCCCTCCACCCTATCACCATCTACACTGACCACAAAAATCTGTCTTTCCTACAGTCCGCCCAGCGCTTAAATCCTCGCCAGGCCAGGTGGTCATTGTTCTTCGCCCGCTTCAATTTCCAGATCCATTTTCGTCCTGCGGACAAGAATGTCAGGGCGGATGCCCTATCACGTTCCACTGATGCCACGGAAGCAGAAACCTCTCCCCAACACATCATTCCCCCTGATTGTCTTATCTCTGCTGCTCCTGCTTCTCTGTCGCCAGTTCCTCCAGGAAAAACCTTTGTCTCCCCATGTCTTCGCCTCTGGACTCTCAAATGGGGTCACTCCTCCCACTTGGCGGGTCACGCTGGAATCAAGAAATCCATTCAGTTGATTGCCAGACACTATTGGTGGCCTTCCTTTGAAAAAGATGTGACTGACTTCGTACGCTCCTGTACTGTCTGTGCACGTGATAAAACTCCTCGCCAGTACCCGAACAGCCTTGGTCACACATAGCGATGGACTTCGTCACTGACCTTCCTGTATCCCATGGCAACACTGTCATTTGGGTGGTCGTTGATTTGATTCTCCAAAATGGCCCATTTCGTTCCGCTTCCTGGTCTCCCTTCTGCACCACAATTGGCGAAGCAATTCTTTTTGCACATTTTTCGTTTCCACGGACTGCCTACGCATATCGTCTCCGATAGAGGCGTTCAATTCATCTCGAAATTCTGGAGAGCACTCTGCACCCAATTGAAGATTAAATTGAATTTCCCCCCCGCCTACCACCCGCAATCTAATGGACAAGTGGAGAGAGTAAACCAGATCCTTGGTGACTACCTGCGACATTTTGTCTCCTCCCGCCAAGATGATTGGGTTGACCTGTTACCCTGTGCTGAATTCTCGTACAATTTCAAAAACTCTGAGTCATCTGCCAAGTCTCCATTCTTTGTGGTGTACGGCTGTCACCCACTTCCCCCCCCTCCCCATTCCCACTTCATCTGGAGTTCCTGTCGTAGATGATTTGACCCGGAACTTTTCCTCAATTTGGAAGGAGACTCAAAAGTCGCTCTCGCTGGCCTCCTCTCGTATGAAGAAACATGCGGACAAGAAGAGAAGAATTCCTCCTGTCTTTGCCCCTGGTAACAAAGTGTGGCTCTCTGCCAAATATATTCGGTTTCGTTTCCCTAGCTACAAGCTGGGTCCACGTTACCTCGGGGCATTTAGGGTCAAAAGTCAAATCTCTGTCTCTTACAAGCTCCATCTTCCTCCTTCTCTTCGTATTCCTAACTCCTTTCGTGTTTCCCTTCTCAAGCCTCTCATTCTTAACCGCTTTTCCCCCAAGGTCACCGTTCCTGCTCCTGTCTCGGGGTCCTCTGACGTCTTCTCGGTTAAAGAAATCCTCACTTCCAAGGTTGTCAGAGGTAAAAGAAAAATTCTTGTTGATTGGGATAATTGTGTCCCCGAAGAGAGGTCTTGGGAGCCAGAGGACAATATCCTAGACAAGGAACTCATCTACAGATTCCTCGGTTCCAAGAATAGGGGGAGACCCAAGGGGGGAGGGGGTACTGTCTGCAGCGCTCCGGTCGGCATTTCTGACCGCGAGCGCTGCTCCCTGGTCTCCGGAGGGGACGCAATCTGAGGCACGGGTCGTGCCCGCCCTCGGATCGCGCCCCATGTCACTCACCTCTCCCCCCCGTCTGCCTCCTCCCGGCGTGCGCGGCCCCGCTCCCTAGGGCGCGCACACGCCGGCTTGCTAAAATTTAAAGGGCCAGTGCACCACTAATTGGTGCCTGATCCAATCACTCCCATTCTTATAAAAACCCACTTCCACTTCCTCTACTTGCCGGATCTTGTTGCCTTGTGCCCTGAGAAAGCGTTCTAGTGTGTTCTCAATCCTGTGTACCCAGACCTTCTGCTGTTGCCCCTGAATACGAACCTCGCTGCCTGCCCTGACCTCGCCTCTGTCTAGTCCTTGTGTACCGCGCCAGTCTCAGCTGCCAGAGAGGTCGAGTCGCTACTGGGGAACACGACCTGGTAGTTACTGCCGCAGCAAGTCCATCCCGCTTTGTGGCGGGCTCTGGTGAACACCAGTAACTGCTTAGAACCGATTTCCCAGTACGGCCCGCGTCATCGCCTCTCTGGCACAGAGGATCCACCTCCAGTGGCAGTACCCCTTTAATTATTACCTAGATGCCAAGACTATGGGTCCGGTAGACCCGTCAGTGTTAACTGTCCTGTTCCTTTTATTACTTGTTGAATGAAGCAATAATACTTTCTTTATAAACACACTCAGGAAGCTAAGATATTTTCTTCTTTGCACTATATACCTTCCTCGTTGGATGCGCTGCCCCCCTGTCCGTGCTAGGGTGTTTGGTGAATGAGGGTAGGAGCTGTTAAATCCAGTATTGCATAATTACCTAGATAATTATAATAGGCACATATCCAGGATGGGTTCTCAATCTGTCAATATCAACTCTGTTTCATACAGCTAAAGAAAATTATTGGTATATTGGTATGAGTTATGGAAATAGTGACAACAATGATCATGCAAAATATAAACAATTTGTATAATTGTATACAGCCTGACACCAGATTTTTCATGTCTATATGGCAACTCAGCATAGTCAATCCTCCAAAAACATACCCCAAATTAAGTAGTCAGGCATTATGATTGCAAAGACTCATATTTAAATAATCTTTTGTCTTCTATACATGACATTTAAGAAATACATTCAACATTGTGCCAATCATTTAATACATTATGTAAATATAGTGAAATTATATTTTTGCTTGAAATTTTACCATTATATCTTCAAAGTGAACTAGGATAATAAAAATTCTGGAAGATAAAAAAAAAAATTTCATTAATTTTTATTTTTTTATTTTAACTGTATATGTACTTCTAGGGATGTTCTTTTGTCTAGTGAACTAATGATGGTAAAGATAGCACCCACCCATCTAGGGTTCTACAAATTAAAAGTAAAGGTATCTCCTAGATTTCTTGATAAGAGACAGATACTGAAATACATTTTTAAAGTGTACCTGTCAGATCCCACAAAAAAAATATATTTTACTCAGTACCTAATCCTGACCATGTACACGACTCCACCACTTATATTTATTGTAAAAATACCTCTTTTCATTAGCACACAGTGTGTCTGCTCATGCAGCCTTATCCACGAGTCTTCTCTTGTCCATGACTCATGGACAAGCCTTATGCTGCTGCAGGACTGGTTAGTGACCCAGTAAGTATGGGGATGTGGTAGCCTGGTGGGGGTGTAGGGTAGTTGGGGTGTTGCTGTAGTATATGAGGGGTTAATTTAACCCTTGTCACTCGTGATGCCAGGGTGAGGGGTAAAACTCTGTAGTGATGCTGGGCCTATCGCCACCCTTCCCAAGAGCGATAGGTGAGTGTAAAATAAATGGATTGTCCACAGCAGTGCTGAACTTAAAACTTGCAGGAACTTTACTGAAGATTTTCTGTAGATGCAGTAATGGTAACAGTCCAGATAACAGAGTCTATATAGACAGCACAGCAGTGACTGACAGTTGCTTAGGACCGGAAAGTTCTCTTAAGATTAGGAGGATTGTATTTGCATAGTTCCGCTGGATTTTGGATTAGGTTCAGAGATCTTGCGGAGATAGCGGGGAATTGTAAGAACTATCCATCTCTAGCGTAAGCCTAGGCCACAGGGCTTTGGCCTAGTAATTGAAAGCTGCAGAGGTCCTACCTCGTCCAGAGTCAGCAACCCAAGAGAGCGACAAAATGGCGCAGCTCCCTTATATGAGCAGGGCCTGGCCGTTTTGGATTGGTCCATATCACCGTTACAATGGATTGTGGGTGATCCCCTGACTAGAACCACCAAAGGTCCTTTAGCAAACCATAGAGTTCTGTGAACCGGGTCACATGACCCGTAGGTCCTGCAACGCTAAAACAAGTGAGTAACACCATATACATATATTTATATAAATAATATTTATAAATATCAAGTTACTAAGGGGTGACTAGGGGTTAATTAGGGAAGTGAACCCCGACAGTCTTAAGGACTCTAACTTTGGGGACTAATAACTAAGGCACAGTATGAAATACGGTGCCGGGACACCAAAGGGCCCACTAGTGGAGGGATTTTTAGGAACAATTTTCATTATGAAATATTCAATACAAATTCAAACAACCATATTACATAAGGTTTTTAAAGGGGTACACCACTGCCCCAGCGTCCGGAACATTTAGTTCAGAACGCTGGGTGTGGGCTGCGGGGGTCATGACGGCCACACCCCTCAAAATGTTACATCAAGCCCCCTCAATGCAAGTCTATGGGAGGGGGCGTGACGGCGTAACATCACTAGAGGTGTGGCCGTGATTTCACGACCCTCGCAGCCTGCATTCAGCGTTTGGAACTAAATCTTCTGGACATTGAGGCAGTGGAGTACCCCTTTAAGTTTAATCAGTAACAGTATAGAAAAAGTTTTTGGATCTGACAGTGCCCATTTAAATGTTTCTATTTTCTAAATGTATTTTAATTTTTTCAGTTTATTTTTTGGACATTATGGGGGCAGCCATCTCGCCTGAGCTGTATTTAATAGCATTTAAAGATGCACATTTACAGTATGACCCAGTGGATTTAAGCACAATAGACAGGACCAGACATTGTTCACTACTAGATATCTATAGGCATGCTCTGTGGCCTGTGGAGAATTCATTCTACAGAGAGGGGGAAGGCTGTCTTCTGAATATCTATTATTGGGAAGAGCCTATCTTATCTATCTACTGGTGTCACCACTGTAATTCATCAAATTAGAAAAGAAAAGGGGGGCTCAATTAAATCAACAATCCAAATAAATGGGTGATAATCAGTGGAAAAAAGAAACACACGAGAACAAAAGAAAATCAAAGTAAATACCGTCAGCACATCAAATTACGTAGTACAAATAAACAATTCTTTATTGTATACAAACAATATCCTGCAAAAAACTACAGTTGTAGTGCTAGGGAGGGAATAACATTAAAAACAATTAACATAGGCTCACTCAGAGCCTAAGCACAACCCTAGGGAGGGGCCATGAACCCCCTCTCCTAGAACCTGACACCCGTCCAATGCTAACTAGCCAGTATTAAGCTCCATTCAGATAATATACAAAACATGAATACAATATGTGGACAAGACAACACAGGGAATATAAATGACTGTATGTGCCAGTAGTAATAAACAATGATGTCAATAATATCAATAATAACACCTCCAATTCCCAGCTAGTATTGCCACAATCCCATTATACTTGCAATAATGTGAAATGCGTAGGAAGCAAGCATCTGAATGGAGAAGCCAGGTAAATGATGGTGTATAGATGAGGACGAGGCCACAAGAGACCCAACGCTTTCCATCACTACCAAGGCGACTTCCTCAGGTGTGTGTTGTGCTGCCAATGATCCCTCCACATTTCATATCTCTATAATGTTTAGAAAATACCTTGCAGATGGGAGCCACGCCATGCCATGCGTCTCAATACACAGTCTTCTCTTCCGGTCTGTATTGTGATCTCACTTCTGACGCCAGTCATGCGCCGGAATGAATGAGCCGCCTCACGCCATAGTTCATGCGAGTCATGCGTAACATCACATGTTCATAGATGTGCATCACGTTATTGTTGTTGTACATCACGTATGCGCATCTATCACGTCGCCTACTAAGGTCCCTGGTCTACGTCATAGCGCATGCACAATATCATATGCGCATCTCTGTTGAACATCCATAACAGCGCATGCGCAATTGATAATGAGAGTACAGTTACAAAAAATAACTTATAGTGGCAATATTGGATACCTAGTTATACATCCTATAACCATACTCTATGATGGAGACCTACTGAAATACAATTTAAAGAGTAGTTTATAGTGGTTCATCTGATAATCATATTCTGTATTCCATAGTGACCACCCATATGCTTAATTGACCATTTGTAATAACCACCACGTATCCAATATTCATCAAATATAATTACGATGTATATGTGGTCACAATTACAATAAATAATCTACAATGATGCATCCTATAGTAATACTCTGTAATAACTGCCCATGTATTTGATACACTAAGTAACCATAATGACAATATATCTTATAATGGTGAAATTTATACAACATGTTTATGATTACAATAGATGACATATTGCAGAACATCCAATAATTATACTCTATATGAACTAATCATATACCAAATAAGCCAACACACTGATAATGACTATGTGATGAATATCTCCAGGTATACCTGGAAGAAACATCTTAGCAACTAATAATCAACTATTCATTGTATGCAACTTCCAACTGTGCAATAATAATAGCACATTTGGAAAGATTATAGAAATAATAATAATGTGACGATGCGTCTATTCCTCATAAGATGTGACCATTGTACCCATATATCATAGTTGATTATCTCTTGGTCAAAACTTGTCATGGTGGAGCGTCATGACGATTATAGTGTGGTTGTTGCATTTGTTTTGACCAAGAGATAATCAACTATGATATATGGGTACAGTAGTCACATCTTATAAGGAATAGACGCGTTGTCACAGCATTATCATTTCTATAATCTTTCCAAATGTGCTATTATTATTGCACATTTGGAAGTTGCATACAATGAATAGTTGATTATTAGTTGCTAAGATGTTTCTGCCAGGTATACCTTTAGATATTCATAACATAGTCATTATAAGGCTAAGTTTCCAATTGGTTTTTGAGCCAAAGTCAGAAGTGGATCCATAATGGAGGAGAAGTGTAAGTCTCCTTTATATGTCCTATTCCTTTTGAATACACTTCTGGCTTTGGCTCAAAAACTGCAGTGGCAGATATCCAAAAACTGTCAGAAAAAAAAAAAACAAGTGAAAACTTAGCCTCATAGTGGATAAATATTAGGTACAATAGTGAGAAATATGGCACTCTCCTATTTTCTCGGTGCACAAGTAGGTTCCCAGGCCATCAATAGTAGATAAAATGACTCAGCACTCAAGCAGAAGTGAGTATTATTCGTATTTTATTTTGCAATCAGTAAGAATCTGACGTTTCGGTCCAATCCTTGGACCTTCCTCAGAGTTAGATTGCTGTGGAGGTGTGATGAATATGCAGTACGGCTTCCAGCCGGGAAAGAGGTGTATGGAACGCAGCCTGGAGCTGCTAACAGGTGACTCCTTGAGTCACCTGTTAGCAGCTCCAGGCTGCGTTCCATACATCTCTTTCCCTGCTGGAAGCCGTACTGCATATTCATCACACCTCCGCAGCAATCTAAATATCAGGTACACCATGACCCTAAGTATTGGCTTATTTGGTACATGAGTAGCTACTATAGAGAATAATTACTGGATGTGTCGCTATATGTCATCTATTGTAAACCACATGTGCATTATACTATATTTGACCATTATTAGATATAATGTCATCATAATTATTAGGCATATCAAATATGTGAGCAGTTATTACAGAGTATTATAATAGGACGTGCCGTTGTAAATTATTGGTTTATTTAATATTTGGGCAGTTACTATAGAGTATAATTATTGGATGTGCCACAATATGTCATCTATTGTAATCATAAACATGTTATATAAATTTGATTCACAGAAAAAAAACACTAAAACATTAAACTTTAATAATTATCCATTTTAAAACGTATCCATTATAGATCCAGTGGCCAACACACAAAGAAAACTTGAAAAATAGAAAAAATATATATTGCTGCATACAGTCCCAATGATGGGTAATAAATGCAGTCTTACAAAAAATATAGTAAAAATATACTCAGAGTATTGCTCAATCTGATAATATGGTATAATGAATACCTACCTAAAGGGTGGGTAAAAAGGTAGGGAAAAGATGGGACAGGGTGCTATAGGGAAATGTATACGGCCAATTGGTGCGTGCGGCCACTACTTAACACTTACCCTATAACCACCCTACAGCTATTCCTGCCGCTAGGTGGAGTGAACGCCCTGATAAGGGCGGCCCCGCTCCGGAACCTAAAGCTAGACCGTCCCTAGAGTGCCCTGATCTAACACAGAGGGGAAAGAGTCTCACTATCTCACTGGGGAGCCCTGTCTGGCTATAGGATAGGGATTGGATACCCTAGGCTATTTGTATTAATATACCAGTCGGAGAGTAGTGGATACTCAGGTAGAGGATATGCGGGGTTACCACCTAGGTTAATCCTACAATGTGGGGTACTTATTTAGTGTGGATGCGTCCTGTCACCTAGTACTCTTGTATAGGAGATGAAGATATCATACAGAGGAATAGAAAAATATTAGTGTATAAGGATAAGTACTCCACAAGTTGTAAAAAAATAATGTCATGCACAGAAATAGCAGAAAATATATATATAGTTGGTCAGAGATTCGATCACTAATACCAAGCTGTCAATATCGCAGACCACCTCAAAACCACAATAGGCCTGATATCACTTATATTGTATCTGCATATTGTATAGAAATCAAACATGATGTATATAAAAGGAAAGCTGATACTTATCATATTCTGATTGAGGATATACTCTGGTGTAAAGTCCCAACGCGTTTCACGCCCCCCCCCCCCCCGTTCATCAGGGGACAATCTGGGGGCAGTCAGGGTGGGAGACAATCCTGGATGGCCGATGGAGAGCAGGATATATGTGGACTGCTTGTGGCCATGCTGACATTCATCCAAAGTCTGGATCAAATAGTGTGTTAAGGTCCCTCCCTCTAATGGCCCATCCAATCAGCGTAGGTCTAACCTATTGAAGCTTACCTTCATAGGTGTGTGGAGTCTGCCGGACATTACGTAGAACGCCGGCATTTACTGACCTCTCGCGCTCCAATGTCGCAGTGCGTGTACTTCCGGCATGTAATATCCGGAGGCGCGGTCTATCATATAGCTCCATACGCTTTGTGTTGCCATGGTGGAGGACGCGTTGCCATGGCGTCCCTCCATTCATGTGATCCGGACTCCCGGATCACATGACTTGATGACGTATCATCCCGGCGTGTGTTTAAAGATGCATATACTGAGGCCGGGGCAAGAAGGAGGTGTTGTTATGTAAAGTTCGGCTTCAGTGAGGGGATTAACCCTATAAATCCCAAATGGTCAGGATGTCTTTCCTAAAAAAAAAGACAGCTAAGGGATATGATTAACCCTAGGTAATCCAATGTGCAAAAGGAGCACTAGAATATAATTAACCCTGAGCAGCCCAGTTTGCATCCGAAATCAAATGAACACTGAATATGCATATAACATAATCTGTCAGCATGACATAGAAAAATTTGATATACATATATTTCCACACAAAATTAAACTCCGCCCCCATAGATCCAAAAAAGGAAAAAGTGGGAATGACGTTAATTATACAGTAGTATATTGTTGATTAGATAATATAGTTATAACAAGACACATATAAGATAGAGATGAGACATGATAATCTCATAATGCTGTAAAATGACACAATTTCTAGTGTCAATAGAATTGGCCAGTTGTTGACACTCCACTATGATCCTGTATAGATATACCAGAAAGGAAAAGTATGATCTCATCCCATCAATAGGTATCAACACTGTACTGAAACATGGTAAAGATATATATAGACAAGGTGTATTCATAGCAACTGCTTGCAGGTGTATCCCAATTCTGTGTGCCTAAATAAATGAGGAAAAGGACAGAACCTCGTTTAGCCCACTAGGGGCCACAGATCTAAATCTATAGATCCACGAGGTTTCTTTTTGTAGCAATCTTGTGTCCAAATTGCCCCCTTGGGGAGAAGGACGGATGACCTCTAGACCTCTATTCGATGGGAAGACTTACCACCAGCTCAGGGGGACCGCGATGGGGAGCCCTTGTGCCCCCACGTATGCAAATCTCCTCCTGGGCTGGTGGGAGGACACCATAGTCTTCCCACCGGACGAATGTACCTGGACCCAGAATATTATTCTATTGGCCAGTGGACCCAGAATATTATTCTATTGGCCAGGTACATAGACGATATTTTCGACTTGTGGTCAGGTACGCATGAGATGTTCTTGGCCTTCATGAAACATCTTAACAAGAACATACTGGGTCTTCGGTTCACACATGAGATTGATGCAAACACACTGGCTTTCCTAGATGTAAGAATTAGCAAAAATGATGAGGGAGGGCTATCATCTACCCTCTTTAGGAAAACCACAGTAACTAATAGTCTGCTCCACTGAACCAGTTTTCATCTCGCAGCTCTAAAAAGAGGAATCCCAAAAGGCCAGTACCTACGGGTACGTAGAAACTGTTCTACTACTCAGGATTTCTATCGGGAGGCCAGTAATCTACGTAATAGATTCACACAACGTGGGTACCCTCAAGAGGTGCTGAGGGGGGCTTTTAAGTTTGCACGAGACAAGGACCGGACCGCTTTACTGGTACCTACACCATCAAAAAAGACAGATGGGGCAACCCGTATCATAGGTACATTTGACACAAATAGAGCAGACATCCTTAAAATTCTATCCAAGCATTGGTCCATCTTACAAGCGGACCCCCTGTTGGAACAGGTGATAACAGATCGCCCCTTAGTAACATACAGGAGGGGCAGGAATTTAGGGGATCGTTTAACACACAGCCACTATACCCGTCCCTCAACATCAGGGACATGGCTGGAACGTCGCATCACAGGGAATTTTAAATGTAGTGGATGCAAAGCATGTCCCTTTATGCGTAAGAAAAAAATTAATTACAGCTCCCCTACTGGAGAGTCATTTGCCATCAGGGATTTTGTAAATTGCCGCACTAGGGGTCTGGTCTATCTGTGTCAATGTAGTTGTCCCAAAGACTATATAGGCAAAACGATCAGGGAGTTCCGACGGAGGGTGTGAGAACATATAAACGATATTGCACACCGTCGAGATACCCCCCTAGCCAGACACATCCATGAGTTTCATGGTGGTGACCCAAGAGTAATTTCTTTTACAGCTCTAGAGGTCATCCGTCTTTCTCCCCGAGGGGGCAATTTGGACACACGATTGCTACAAAAAGAAACCTCGTGGATCTATAGATTTAGATCTGTGGCCCCTAGTGGGCTAAACGAGGTTCTGTCCTTTTCCTCATTTATTTAGGCACACAGAATTGGGATACACCTGCAAGCAGTTGCTATGAATACACCTTGTCTATATATCTTTACCATGTTTCATTACAGTGTTGATACCTGTTGATGGGATGAGATCATACTTTTCCTTTCTGGTATATTTATACAGGATCATACTGGAGTGTCAACAACTGGCCAATTCTATTGACACTAGAAATTGTGTCATTTTACAGCATTATGAGATTATCATGTCTCATCTCTATCTTATATGTGTCTTGTTATAACTATATCATCTAATCAACAATACATTACTGTATAATTAACGTCATTCCCACTTTTTCCTTTTTTGGATCTATGGGGGCGGAGTTTAATTTTGTGTGGAAATATATGTATATCAAATTTTTCTATGTCATGCTGACAGATTATGTTATATGCATACTCAGTGTTCATTTGATTTCGGATGCAAACTGGGCTGCTCAGGGTTAATTATATTCTAGTGCTCCTTTTGCACATTGGATTAAGTAGGGTTAATCGTATCCCTTAGCTGTCTTTTTAGGAAAGACATCCTGACCATTTGGGATTTATAGGGTTAATCCCCTCACTGAAGCCGAACTTTACATAACAACACCTCCTTCTTGCCCCGGCCTCAGTATATGCATCTTTAAACACACGCCGGGATGATACGTCATCAAGTCATGTGATCCGGGAGTCCGGATCACATGAATGGAGGGACGCCATGGCAACGTGTCCTCCACCATGGCAACACAAAGCGTATGGAGCTATATGATAGACCGCTCCTCCGGATATTACATGCCGGAAGTACACGCACTGCGACATTGGAGCGCGAGAGGTCAGTAAATGCCGGCGTTCTACGTAATGTCCGGCAGACTCCACACACCTATGAAGGTAAGCTTCAATAGGTTAAACCTACGCTGATTGGATAGGCCATTAGAGGGAGGGACCTTAACACACTATTTCATCCAGACTTTGGATGAATGTCAGCATGGCCACAAGCAGTCCACATATATCCTGCTCTCCATCGGCCATCCAGGATTGTCTCCCACCCTGACTGCCCCCAGATTGTCCCCTGATGAACGGGGGGGGGGGGGGGCGTGAAACGCATTGGGACTTTACACCAGAGTATATCCTCAATCAGAATATGATAAGTATCAGCTTTCCTTTTATATACATCATGTTTGATTTCTATACAATATGCAGATACTATATAAGTGATATCAGGCCTATTGTGGTTTTGAGGTGGTCTGCGATATTGACAGCTTGGTATTAGTGATCGAATCTCTGACCAACTATATATATATTTTCTGCTATTTCTGTGCATGACATTATTTTTTACAACTTGTGGAGTACTTATCCTTATACATTAATATTTTTCTATTCCTCTGTATGATATCTTCATCTCCTGTACTAGGTGACAGGACGCATCCACACTAAATAAGTACCCCACATTGTAGGATTAACCAAGGTGGTAACCCCGCATATCCTCTACTTGAATATCCACTACTCTCCGACTGGTATATTAATACAAATAGCCTAGGGTATCCAATCCCTATCCTATAGCCAGACAGGGCTCCCCAGTGAGATAGTGAGACTCTTTCCCCTCTGTGTTAGATCAGGGCACTCTAGGGACGGTCTAGCTTTAGGTTCTGGAGCGGGGCCGCCCTTATCAGGGCGTTCACTCCACCTAGCGGCAGGAATAGCTGTAGGGTGGTTATAGGGTAAGTGTTAAGTAGTGGCCGCACGCACCAATTGGCCGTATACATTTCCCTATAGCACCCTGTCCCATCTTTTCCCTACCTTTTTACCCACCCTTTAGGTAGGTATTCATTATACCATATTATCAGATTGAGCAATACTCTGAGTGTATTTTTACTATATTTTTTGTAAGACTGCATTTATTACCCATCATTGGGACTGTATGCAGCAATATATATTTTTTCTATTTTTCAAGTTTTCTTTGTGTGTTGGCCACTGGATCTATAATGGTTCCGTTTTAAAATGGATAATTATTAAAGTTTAATGTTTTAGTGTTTTTTCTGTGAATCTGTTTTGAGTACACTAAAATCCTATTATATACGGTGATTTGTTATATAAATTTGACAATTATAAGATATATCGTCATTATGGTTACTTAGTGTATCAAATATATGGGCAGTTATTACAGAGTATTACTATAGGATGCATCATTGTAATTGTGACCACATATACATCGTAATTATAGTTGATGAATATCAGATACGTGGTGGTTATTACAAATGGTCAAATAAAAATATGGGTGGTCACTATGGAATACAGAATATGATTATCGGAGGAACCACTATAAACTACTCTTTAAATTGTACTTCAGTAGGTCTCCATCATAGAGTATGGTTATAGGATGTATAACTACGTATCCAATATTGCCACTATAAGTTATTTTTTGTAACTTTACTCTAATAAGCAATTGCAGATACGCTGTTATGGATGTACAACAGAAATGCGCATATGATATTGTGCTATGATGTGCTATGATGTAGACCAGGAACCTTAGTAGGTGGCGTAATAGATGCGCACACGTGATGTACAACAACATGATGTGCATCTATGATCATGTGATGTTATGCACGACGCGCTCGAGATCATGCGATGCACAGGAACTCTCTCGGAATACCGGGTCTCTTGTGGCCTCGTCCTCATCTATACACCATCACTTACCTGGCTTCTCCATTCAGTTTAGGATGCTTGCTTCCTCTGCATTTCACATTATTGCAAGTATAATGGGATTGTGGCAATACTAGTTGGGAATTGGAGGCGTTATTATTGATATTATTGACATCATTGTTTATTACTACTGGGACATACATACAGTCATTTTTATTGTGTTGTCTTGTCCACATATTGTATTCATGTTTTGTATATTATCTAAATGGAGCTTAAAGGGGTTATCCAGGAAAAAACTTTTTTTTATATATCAACTGGCCCCAGAAAGTTAAATAGATTTGTAAATTACTTCTATTAAAAAATCGTAATCCTTTCAGTACTTATGAGCTGCTGAAGTTGAGTTGTTCTTTTCTGTCTAAGTGCTCTCTGATGACACGTGTCACGGGAACCGCCCAGTTTAGAAGAAAATCCCCATAGCAAACCTCTCCTACTCTGTGCAGTTCCTGAGACAAGCAGAGAGCACTGTTGCTAGACAGAAAACAACAACTCAACTTCAGCAGCTGATAATTATTGAAAGGAGTAAGATTTTTTAATAAAAGTAATTTACAAATCTGTTTAACATTCTGGAGCCAGTTGATATATAAAAATTTTTTTTTTTCCTTGAATACCCCTTTAACCCCTTAAGGACCAGGCCATTTTACACCTCAGGACCAGAGCGTTTTTTGCACATCTGACCACTGTCACTTTAAACATTAAAGGGGTAGTCCAGTGGTGAAAAACTTATCCCCTATCCTAAGGATAGGGGATAAGTTTGAGATCGCGGGGGGTCCGACCGCTGGGGCCCCCTGCGATCTCTCTGTACGGGGCCCCGGCTCTCCGCCGAGATAGCGGGTGTCGACCCCCGCACGAGGCGGCGGCCGACACGCCCCCTCAATACATCTCTATGGCAGAGCCGGAGATTGCCGAAGGCAGCGCTTCGGCTCTGCCATAGAGTTGTATTGAGGGGGCGTGTCGGCCGCCGCCTCGTGCGGAGGTCGACACGCCCCCTTCCAGCGGGCTGTCGGGGCTCCGTACAGGAGATCGCGGGGGGCCCCAGGGGTCGGACCCCCCGCGATCTGCAACTTATCCCCTATCCTTAGGATAGGGGATAAGTTGCTCACCACTGAATCACCACTGGACTACTCCTTTAATAACTCTGGAATGCTTTTAGTTATCATTCTGATTCCGAGATTGTTTTTTCGTGACATATTCTACTTTAAAATAGTGGTAAAATTTTATGGTAACTTGCATCCTTTCTTGGTGAAAAATCCCAAAATTTGATGAAAAATTTGAAAAATTAGCATTTTTCTAACTTTGAAGCTCTCTGCTTGTAAGGAAAATGGATATTTCAAATAAAAATTTTTTTTTTCACATATACAATATGTCTACTTTATGTTTGCATCATAAAATTGACAAGTTTTTACTTTTGGAAGACATCAGAGGGCTTCAAAGTTCAGCAGCAATTTTCCAATTTTTCACAAAATTTTCAAACTCACTATTTTTCAGGGACCAGTTCAGGTTTGAAGTGGATTTGAAGAGTCTTCATATTAGAAATACCCCACAAATGACCCCATTATAAAAACTGCACCCCCCAAAGTATTCAAAATGACATTCAGTCAGCGTTTTCACCCTTTAGGTGTTTCACAGGAATAGCAGCAAAGTGAAGGAGAAAATTCACAATCTTCATTTTTTACACTCGCATGTTCTTGTAGACCCAATTTTTTTATTTTTACAAGGGGTAAAAGGAGAAAATTTATATTGATATTTGTAGCCCAATTTCTCTCGAGTAACCACATACCTCATATGTCTATGTAAAGTGTTCGGCGGGCGCAGTAGAGGGCTCAGAAGTGAAGGAGCGACAAGGGGATTTTGGAGAGTACGTTTTTCTGAAATGGTTTTTGGGGGGCATGTTGCATTTAGGAAGCCCCTATGGTGCCAGAACAGCAAAAAAAAACACATGGCATACCATTTTGGAAACTAGATCCCTTGAGGAACGTAACAAGGAAGAAAGTGAGCCTTAATACCCCACAGGGGTTTCCCGACTTTTGCATATGAAAGAAAAAAAAAATTCACTAAAATGTGTGTTTCCCCCCAAATTTCACATTTTTGCAAGGGTTAATAGCAGAAAAGACCCCCCAAAATTTGTAACCCCATCTCTTCTGAGTATGGAAATACCCCATGTGTGGACGTCAAGTGCTCTGCTGGCGCACTACAATGCTCAGAAGAGAAGGAGCGCCATTGAGCTTTTGGGAAAAAAATTGTTTGGAATGGAAGTCAGGGGCCATGTGCGTTTACAAAGCCCCCCGTGGTGCCAGAACAGTGGAACCCCCCACATGTGACCCTATTTTGGAAACTACACCCCTCACAGAATTGAATTAGGGGTGCAGTGAGTATTTACACCCCACTGGCGTTTGACAGATCTTTGGAACAGTGGGCTGTGCAAATGAAAAATAAAATTTTTCATTTTCACGGATCACTGTTCCAAAAATCTGTCAGACACCTGTGGGGCGTAAATGCTCACTGTACCCCTTATTACATTCTGTGAGGGGTGTAGTTTCCAAAATGGGGTCACATGTGGGGGGTTTATGTCAGAACCGCTGTAAAATCAGCCACCCCTGTGCAAATCACCAATTTAGACCTCAATTGTACATAGTGCGCTCTCACTCCTGAGCCTTGTTGTGCGCCCACAGAGCATTTTACGCCCACATATGGGGTATTTCCGTACTCAGGAGAAATTGCGTCACAAATTTTGGGGGTCTTTTTTCCTTTTAACGCTTGTGAAAATAAAAAGTAAAGGGCAACATCGGCATGTTAGTGTAAATTTTTTTACACTAACAAGCTGGTGTAGCCCCAACTTTTCCTTTCATAAGGGGTAAAAGGAGAAAAAGCCCCCCAAAATTTGTAGTGCAATTTCTCCCGAGTACGGAGATACCCCATATGTGGCCCTAAACTGTTTCCTTGAAATATGACAGGGCTCCGAAGTGAGAGAGCACCATGCGCATTTGAGGACTAAATTAGGGATTGCACAGGGGTGGACATAGGGGTATTCTTTGCCAGTGATTCCCAAACAGGGTGCCTCCAGCTGTTGCTAAATTCCCAGCATGCCTGGACAGTCAGTGGCTGTCCGGAAATGCTGGGAGTTGTTGTTTTGCAACAGCTGGAGGCTCCGTTTTGGAAACACTGCCATACAATACGTTTTTCATTTTTATTGGGGGGACAGTGTAAGGGGGTGTATGTGTTGTGTTTTACTCTTTATTAGGTGTTAGGGTAGTGTAGTGTAGTGTTTTTAGGGTACATTCACACTGGCGGGTTACGGTGAGTTTCTCGCTAGAAGTTTGAGCTGCGGCGAAAAATTTGCCGCAGCCCAAACTTGAAGCAGGAAACGTACTGTAAGCCTGCCCGTGTGAATGTACCCTGTACGTTCACATGGGGGGGGGGGGGGGCAAACCTCCAGCTGTTTCAAAACTACAACTCCCAGCATGTACTGACAGACCGTGCATGCTGGGAGTTGTAGTTTTGCAACAGCTGGAGGCACACTGGTTGGAAAACCTTCAGTTAGGTTCTGTTACCTAACTCAGTATTTTCTAACCAGTGTGCCTCCAGCTGTTGCAAAACTACAACTCCCAGCATGTACTGATCGCCGAAGGGCATGCTGGGAGATGTAGTTATGCAATAGCTGGAGGTACGCATCTACAACTCCCAGCATGCCTAGACAGCTGATTGCTGTTTGGACATGCTGGGATTTGCAGTTTTACAACATCTGGAGGGCTACAGTTTTAGAGAACACTGCAAAGTGATCTCCAAACTGTGGTCCTCGAGCTGTTGCAAAACTACAATTCCCAGCATGCCCTGACAGCAAACAGTTGTTTGAGCATGCTTGGAGTTGTAGTTTTGCAAGATCTGTAGGGCTACAGTTTAGGGACCACTATATAGTGGTCTCAAACTGTAGCCCTCCAGCTGTTGCAAAACTACATATTCCAGCATGCCCAAACAGCTGTCTGGGCATGCTGGGAGTTGTAGTTTTGCAACATCTGGAGGGCTACAGTTAGAGACCACTGTATAATGGTCTCAAACTGTACCCTTCAGATGTTGCTAGGCAACTCACCGGTTTCCGTCGGATCCAGCCGCACGTCATCGCCGCCCGCCGTTCTCCGTCGCCTGGATCGTTTCCCCGTCCTTTCCCCGTCCTGCCTGGCCTATTGTGGGAGGGCAGGACGGGGAAAACGAAAGTACACCCCCCCGCCCCCGATCTGCTATTGGTGGTCGCGTCTAGACCACCAATAGCAGGGATAGGAGGGGTGGCACCCGTGCCACCTCACTCCTATCGCTTCAGGGGGTTCGTGGGTGTCTTAGACACCCGCGATCCCCCTTACATTCCGGGTCACTGGGTCACTATAGACCCGTAATGACCCGGAATCGCCGACATGGGGTGGGGTCTGATGACCCCCCTGTGCATTTGCACGGGATGCCTGCTGAATGATTTCAGCAGGCATCCTGCTCTGATCCCGCCCGGCGCACGGCGGGGACTAGAACTGCCCATGACGTAAATGTACGTCCCTGGTCCTTAAGACCCAGGGTGTCGGGACGTACCGTTACGTCATGGGTCCTGTAGGGGTTAATACTGGCTAGTTAACATTGGACGGGTGTCAGGTTCTAGGAGAGAGGGTTCATGGCCCCTCCCTAGGGTTGTGCTCAGGCTCTGAGGGAGCATATGTTAATTGTTTTTAATGTTATTCCCTCCCTAGCAATACAACTGTAGTTTTTTTGCAGGAGATTGTTTGTATACAATAAAGAATTGTTTATTTGTACTACGTAATTTGGTGTTACTTTGATTTTCTTTTGTACCACTGTAATCCAGTCATGTGCAGAACAGAATGTCTCAGAATATTAAGCTTATTGGCTAGAATGAAAACTGTTTAATTGTAGGATTATTTTATAATATACAGTAGATAGTAAAATGGAAAATTAAACAAAAGTCATCAACAATTGGCGTATTTTTGCAGCATAACATAGTCCTAACATAATGTAAAATTATATTTGTATTTTTTCTTACGATTGTTTTATTTCTTATATAGCAGACACATTTTTTTTATACAGTGGTCCCTCAACATATGATATTAATTGGTTCCAGGAGAACCATCATATGTTGAAACCATCATATGTCGAGTACATATGTCTATGTAAAAATGGTAATTGGTTCTGGGGCCTCGAAACCATTGTATGTTGAATGCATATCTCTATGGGAAATTGCTAATTGGTTCTGGGATGACCATTGTATGTGAAGTGTATGGGGAGTGTTTAACAAACCAGGGTGCCTCCAGCTGTTGCACAACTACAACTCCCAGCATGCATGTACAGCCATTGACTGTCTGGGCATGCTGGGAGTTATAGTTTTGCAACAGCTGGAGGCACACTGATAGGGAAACATTGTATGGGGTGTATAGTGTGTATATGTATTGAATGTGATGTGTGACATCGCATACAGTACTGTACAGTTCTTTAAATACCTTCAGGGGAGACAGAATGTCCTCCATTACGATCCTGCCCACTACAGCTCTATAGGAAAGGAAGGGGAGGGCAGCCAGCAGCTCATTGGATGCCTGCAGCAAGAGGCTCCAGGCTATTGGCTATGGCTGCACTGGGGGGGGGGGGGGCGGGGCTTACACGGAGCTCACAGTGGAAGCCTCCGTGAGTTAGCAGGACAGCATGTGAGTAACAGGAGGCAGAACGGGGCACACGGGGCACATTAAACAACTATCTGTCAGTTGCTGAAGTTGTCAGTGCTGTCAGATAGCTGTTTGTACGATGGTCCCGACACACAGCAGCATCATATGTCGATGCTGCCTTCAACATACGATGGGCTCTGAGAGGCCATCATATGTTGAAATGATCATATGTCGGGGCCATCATAAGTCGGGGGGTCACTGTATTGCTTTCAATTTCAGACATAATAATGCATACACCTGCACACCTGGCCAGTTAGCCATAACCATATCATTAAAAAGTCAAAGCACAAATTCCTTCTGGCCCTTTTTAACACCTTTTTGGAGAGAACTTTTATTTTTTTTTTTAGATATTTTAGATTAAAAAAATACAATACTTTTTATACACTGTGTGTACACCCACTTTACCATAAAAATAAATGCTCAGTGGTTTTATAGACAGATTTTTTTAAATCAAAATATGCCTGAAAATCCACTGTGTGAACATATCCTAAGGCTAGGTTTCCAGACAGGATTGGAGTTTTTTGTAAAACTTGCAATTTTTGAACCAAAGTCAGAAGCTCAAAAACTTCAGTGGCAGTTTTCCAAAGAACGCCAGAAAAAAAGGGGTAGAAACCTAGCCTAAATGTGTTATATAATCTTTTTTTCTATTTCTCCCAATACTGACAAGGCTCTGCAATTTGAATACTTAGTTGGCACCAATAGATTGCTTTCTTTAGATAGGGGGTTGGTAATAAGAGTCTAAGTCACTGTAGAACTTGTGCTTATTAAACAAAGTTATTTGCCTGTGGCAGATATTCAGGAATAGATCAGTAGGAGATTTGATGTCTCCCTATCAAGTTCATTTTTATAATAATTTTCTAACATTATGTGTAAATGAGAACTCCAATAAGCCACCAGATGGTTAGCTTTGATCCATATAGTCTAAAAGGCAAATTAGTTGAAGTTATAAATAAAAAATAAGACTTTATTAAATGTTAATATCACATTGAAATAAGAGGAGTTAATTGAATGGTAATACCACAATGACCATACTATATTGCATTGTTGTGGCTGTTAATATTTGATTAAGTAAAGTGTGATGCTTCTATTAACACTGTGATATCATTCAAGCTACGCAAGGTAAAAATCCCTTGTTAAAGATAGCAACAACCTTGCCAGGATGTATATAAATGAATACTAAGTACGTTTTTGCATATTCTTTGCTGTTAAGCTTGTCCGCAGAATCATTACATGGTATTGTATTGAGCAAGTATTGTCTGCAGTTATTTAGAAGACATTAACAAGTCATGAATGGACAAAATTAATCAAATGATAATCATTTTTGTTCTGTGGACATAAGTAGTACATCAAGCAATGCAAACATTCAATGGAGATTTGATTTTCATATAAATGTAATAATTAACCATCAGAATTGCCACCAATTCACAGCTGGACCCCTCGATATTTCTCCTTAATCTCTTACCAAACTGCTTTAAAAAGTTCCAGGCCAAACTATGTCTTCACATTTTAACTGCTGCTAAATGCCTTTTATCACAGTGGTGGCAACGCACTGAGGCACCGCCTTTCTCAGCTCTACTGGATAGAATTAGGGAAGTGAGACGGATGGAATGTCTCTCTGCCCATATAGACCATACCATGTCTCAATTTTACTCGACATGGCAACCCTGGGACCTCTGGGAGGAAATGTCTAGTCAGATTTACCTCCCTTAACCCCTTAAGGATCGGGGTTTTTTCCGTTTTTGCATTTTCGTTTTGGCTCCTTGCCTTTAAAAAACCATAACTCTTTCAATTTTGCACCTAAAAATCCAAATGATTGCTTATTTTTTGTGCCACCAATTCTACTTTGTAATGACATCAGTCATTTTGGCCAAAAATCTAGGGTGATACGGAAAAAAAATCATTGTGCGACAAAATTTAAAAAAAAAAACGCAGTTTTGTAACTTTTGGGGGCTTCCGTTTCTACGTAGTACATTTTTTGGTAAAAATGGCACCTTATCTTTATTCTGTAGGTCCATACAATTAAACTGATACCCTACTTATATAGGTTTGATTTTGTTGTACTTCTGGAAAAAATCATAACTACATGCAGAAAAATTAATACGTTTAAAATTGTCATCTTCTGACCCCTATAACTTTTTTATTTTTCCGTGTATGGGGCGGTATGAGGGCTAATTTTTTGCGCCGTGATCTGAAGTTTTTAACGGTACCATTTTTGTATGGATAGGACTTGTTTTTTGGACTTTTGAAATTTTTTTTTTAAAGTGACCAAAAATACATTATTTTGGAATTTGGAATTTTTTTGCGCGTACGTCATTGACCGTATGGTTTTATTAATTATATATTTTTATAGTTCGGACATTTACGCACACTGCGATACCACATATGTTTATATTTATTTTTACTTAGATGTTTGTTTTATTATGGGAAAAGGGGGGTGATTTGGACATTTATTAGGAAAAGGGTTAAATTACATTTATAATATACTTAATATACTTTTTTTTTTACACTTTTTTTTTGCAGTGTTATAGCTCCCATAGGGGGCTATTACACTGCACACATTGGGGGACATGTATCAAAGATTTTACCCCTTTTTTGTGTGTATTTTTTTTGCACAAGCCCTTTTTTTGCGCATTTTTTTGTGCACGTTTTGGTAGAGCATGTTCTCCAGATGTGGCTGAATCAGGGTACCTTGGAGTGACATCTATAGTACACATGGATTTATTAACTGCGTACTTTTCCTTTACACCAAAAATTTGGCCGCAAGAGCTGTTTTTTTGCGCAAATATAAGCCATCTTGGACTTAACGTAGCAAGATGCTCTAAATCATCGATTCTATCTTCCAAAGAGTGGATTGAGGAGATTACTATATTTACCCGCAATTTATGAAGCTCATTGCACTTGATTGATAAATTTAGCTCTTCTGCACATAATTTAGAATTTGGGAAAAGGGGTAAACTGCTTCTACCATACACAAATAATGATACATGTCCCCCATTGATCTTATACACTGTTGACTGCAAAGCCATAGCTTTGCATTGATCAGTGTTATCGGCGGTCGATTGCTCAAGCCTGCATCTCAGGCTAGGAGCAATCAATCGCCGAAGGGACATGCTGGAGGAAGGTAAAAGGACCTCCGCTCATGTCCCAGCTGATAGTGGCCGCGTCCAGCCTCCGATTGTCTCTGCCGGACAAATTTGATGGGGACTCTAAACAATGCTTTTTTCTCTCGCAATGTTCCCTGCACTTGGAGATTCTGTCGGACCAATTTCCCACAGAACGGTCAAAGGTGGCTTTCGTGGTTAGTCTCCTGTCTGGTAAGGCCTTGTCATGGGCCACACCGCTCTGGGACCGCAATGATCCTGTCACTGCCACTGTCCAGTCCTTCTTCGCTGAGGTTCGTAGTGTCTTCGAGGAACCAGCCCAAGCCTCTTCTGCCGAAACTGCCTTGTTGAACCTTGTCCAAGGAAATTCTTCTGTGGGCGAATACGCCATCCAATTTTGTACCCTCGCCTCTGAATTATCTTGGAACAATGAAGCCCTCTGCGCGACCTTCAAAAAAGGCCTATCCAGCAACATCAAGGATGTGCTGGCAGCACAAGAAATTCCTGCCAACCTGCATGAACTTATCCATTTGGCCACCCGCATTGACATGCGTTTTTCCGAAAGACGCCAGGAGCTCCGTCAGGATATGGACTTTGCACCAGGCGATTTCTCTCCCCGACTCCTCTCTTCTCAAGTCCACTGCAATCTGTTCCTGTGCATTCTGCCGTGGAGGCTATGCAAGTAGACCGGTCTCGCCTGACCCTACAAGAGAGGTCTCGCCGTCGCAATGAGAATCTATGCCTGTACTGTGCTAGTACCGAACACTTCCTGAAGGATTGTCCTATCCGTCCTCCGCGTCAGGAAAGACGCACTCCGATTCCACACAAAGGTGAGACAGCTATAGGTGTGAACTCTGCTTCTCCACGTCTTACTGTGCCTGTGCGGATTTCTTCTTCTGCGAACTCCTCCTTCTCAGCTGTGGCCTTCTTGGATTCAGGCTCTGCAGGAAATTTTATTTTGGCCTCTTTCGTTAATAGGGTCAACATCCCAGTGACCAGTCTCGTCAGACCACTCTACATCGCTTCAGTTAATGGAGAAAAATTGGACTGTACTGTGCGTTACCGCACAGAACCCCTGTTAATGTGCATTGGACTACATCACGAAAAAATTGAATTTCTGGTCCTACTCAACTGCACTTTCGAAATTCTCCTCGGCCTGCCTTGGCTCCAACGTCATTCTCCTACCCTTGACTGGACCACCGGGGAGATCAAGAGCTGGGGTTCTTCTTGCCTCAAGAAATGCCTCACGTCTGTTCCCGACTCCGTCAGTCAAACCCCTGTGGCTCCTCCTATACCAGGTCTTCCCAAGGCCTATCAGGACTATGCCGATGTTTTTTGCAAAAAACAAGCAGAAACTTTGCCACCTCACAGGCCTTATTACTGCCCTATTGACCTCCTTCCTGGTACTACTCCACCCCGGGGCAGGATCTTCCCTCTGTCCGCTCCTGAGACTCAAGCCATGTCGGACTACATCCAAGAAAATTTAAAGAGGGGGTTCATCCGCAAGTCCTCATCCCCTGCCGGAGCGGGGTTCTTCTTTGTCTCAAAAAAAGACGGTTCCTTGCGGCCGTGCATTGATTACCGTGGTTTAAATAAAATCATCATCAAAAACCGCTACCCCCTGCCTCTTATCTCGGAACTCTTTGATCGCCTTCGTGGTGCTAACATCTTCACTAAATTGGACTTAAGAGGCGCATATAATCTCATTCGCATCAGAAAAGTGGAAAACCGCATTTAATGCCAGAGACGGACATTTTGAATATCTGATTATGCCCTTTGGGCTCTGCAACGCCCCCGCTGTCTTCCAGGACTTCGTGAATGAAATATTTCGAGATTTGTTATATACCTGTGTTGTGGTTTACCTGAACAACATTTTGATTTTTTCCTCTAGTCTCGAAGAACACCGTCGTCATGTCCGCCTAGTGCTCCAGAGACTCCGTGAAAATCAATTATATGCCAAGATGGAGAAATGTCTCTTTGAATGCCAATCTCTTCCCTTCCTAGGTTATCTAGTCTCTGGCCAGGGACTTCAAATGGACCCAGACAAACTGTCAGCCGTTCTAGATTGGCCACGCCCCTCTTGACTCCGAGCTATCCAACGCTTCTTGAGATTTGCCAATTACTACCGACAATTTATTCCGCATTTTTCCACCATTGTGGCTCCAATTGTGGCCCTAACCAGGAAGAATGCCAACCCTAAGTCCTGGCCTCCCCAAGCGGATGAGGCATTCAATCGCCACAAAACTGCCTTCGCTTCTGCTCCCGTACTCTCCAGACCTGATCCTTCAAAACCCTTCTTCCTGGAAGTGGACGCCTCCTCGGTCGGAGCCGGAGCCGTACTCCTATAAAAAAAACTCTACCGGACATAACATTACTTGTGGTTTCTTTTTTAAAACCTTCTCTCTGGCGGAAAAAAATTACTCCATTGGTGATCGTGAACTTCTGGCCATTAAACTAGCTCTCGAAGAATGGAGGCACCTGCTGGAGGGTTCCAAACACCCGATTGTCATCTACACGGATCACAAGAATCTCTCGTATCTCCAGTCTGCCCCCCCATCCCCAATGCCATTTCTTTACCCCCCCCATCCCCCATGCCATTTCTTTACCCCCCCATCCCCCATGCCATTTCTTTACCCCCCCCATCCCCCATGCCATTTATTTACCCCCCATCCCCCATGACATTTCTTTACCCCCCCATCCCCATGACATTTCTTAAACCCCTGATCCCTCGTCCTCTGTGTAATCGGCCCCGCCCCTTTTTTTTAGCTCCACCCCCACATAGCCACACCCACGACCGGTATTTTTCTGAGGGAAAGGTGGCAACCCTAGTTGTCAGCCATATGGTCTGTATATATCCTGTAATGCTTGTGGATACGGGCTATTGCTCTCTGATGTCAGCCATATAGACTGCATAGGGTCTGTAATGCTTGTGAATACAGGCTGCTGCTCTCTCTTGTCACCCCCCCATCCCCATGCCATTTCTTAAACCCCTGATCCCTCGTCCTCTGTGTAATCGGTCCCGCCCCTTTTTTTTAGCTCCACCCCCACATAGCCACACCCACGACCGATATTTTTCTGAGGGAAAGGTGGCAACCCTAGTTGTCAGCCATATGGTCTGTATATATCCTGTAATGCTTGTGGATACGGGCTATTGCTCTCTGATGTCAGCCATATAGACTGCATAGGGTCTGTAATGCTTGTGAATACAGGCTGCTGCTCTCTCTTGTCAGCCATATGGTCTGTATATATCCTGTAATACTTGTGAATACAAGCTATTGCTCTGATATCAGCCATATGCGCTGCATAGGGTCTGTAATGCTTGTGAATACGGGCTATTGCTCTCTGATGTCAGCCATGTGGACTGCATAGGGTCTGTGGTGCTTGTGGATACAGGCTATTGCTCTCTATTGTCAGCTATATAGTCTGTATAAGCCGTAGTGCTTGTGAATTCAAGCTATTGTTCTCTGTTTGCAGCCATATAGCTGTGTAAGCCATATAGTCTAAGGTGCCTCTGGGTGTTGCTGGACTGCGGCTCCCGGCATGTTGGGACAGCCTTTCTGTCCTGGCATCTGGGGGCGCCCTGGTTGTGAGACACTGATTTACTCTGTATAACGTCTGTTATGTTTGTGGCAGATTATCTGCATACAGTATGTTATGCTTGTAGTTACCAGCTATTGCTCTCTGTTGTCAAACATATAGACTGCATAAGCCCTTTAGTGCTTGTAAATATAAGCTGTCAGCCATTAGTCTGCTTATGTCATGTAGTACTTGTGTATAAAGCAGGTAATTCCTGTATGTAGCCTATTGCTCTCCGGTAGCAATATATGCATGAAGCCTGTTGTGCTTAGTAATATAAGCTATTGCTCCCTGTTATCAGTCAGATTCATAGAGCCTGTAGTGCTCGTGTATACAAGCTTTGCTCCCTACTGCTGACTGTAGTTAGTCATATAGACTGTATTAACCCTATAGTGCCTGTGAATACAAGCTGTTCCTGTTGTCAGCCTTATAGTCTGCATGGAACCTGTAGTGCTTGTATATTCCAGCCTTTGCTCCTGTTGTCTGCTATATACTGGGGTGAAGCTTAGTACTTAGATATTAGTGTTGAGCGGCATAGGCCATATTCGAATTCGCGAATATTCGCGAATATATGGACGAATATTCGTCATATATTCGCGAATATTCGCATATTCGTTATATTCTCGTTTTATTTTCGCGTGTGCGAAAATACGCGTATGCGAAAATTAACATATGCGTATTTGCGCATATGCGAAAATTAGCATATGCAAATTTTCGCATATGCGAATTTTCGCCCGCCAGTCTCAAACAGTAGTATTACAGCCTTCTTTACACCACACAAGCTGGAAACAGAGAGGGGTGATCACTGTGATGTGTACTGTGAAGAAAAAAAAAAAAAAAAAAAAACGAATATTCGTAATTACGAATATACAGCGCTATATTCGCGAAATTCGCGAATTCGCGAATATGCGATATTCGCGAATAATATTCGAATTGCGAATATTCGCGAGCAACACTATTAGATATACAGATTATTACTCTGTCATTAGTTGCTAAAGCCTGTACGGATTGTGTATACATGTTCTTGGCCATAGACTACATAAATCTATTGGGGTTATAGATACAAGCTATGGCTCCTGTTATCACCCTTGTTTGGAGAGGTCTCTTCCTATACTCAGGAGTGCGGCTCTTGTTATCGATCTATGGTGTCTGTAACATCTAGAGACATATTGTATTGTACCCTGTATGCGGTTATGTAGTCGCTTCCATTGTGCATATCCTGTATACTGTCATGTGTATCCACTTCCTTGTGTATAGTGCTCTGTATGCTGTCATGTGGAGCCATTGCCTTGTTTTTAGTGTTCTGTATACTGTCATGTGTATCCACGGACTTGTGTATAAGCCCCTGGTGCAGGGTCTCTTATTTTTGTAGCTCGACCTGGCACCAATATGTACTGCTCTAATATTGTTATACCACCTTTTTGCTGGTGGTTCTGTGGTTGTCATCACTATAATGTACTAATATATGTTATTTTACAGATATCAGACCCTTCAGATGGAGCCTCTGTGTAAGAATACATAGGTCTGATCCTTGGCGTGTAGTATGTGCCAGAAATGTCACTACATTATAGGCATCAAACTAAAGTAGTTACATTCCCTTGGGTCTGATTTACATCAGGCGATGACTTGTACATTATTAGTGTTGCTCGCGAATATTCGCAATACGAATTTTATTCGCGAAAATCGCATATTCGCGAATTTGCGAATATTCGCGAATATAGCACTATATATTCGTAATTACGAATATTCGTTTTTTTTTTTTTTTTGTTTTTTCACAGTACACATAACAGTGATCATCCCTCTCTGTTTCCAGCTTGTGTGGTGTAAAGAAGGCTCTAATACTACTGTGTGAGACTGGTGTGCGAATTTTCGCATATGCGAAAATTTGCATATGCTAATTTTCGCATATGTGAATTTTTGCTTGCACAAGTTTTTATATATGTTAATTTTCGCAAATGTTAATTTTCGCATACGCGAATATTTGCATTTGCGAAAATAAAACACGAATATTCGCGAATATATGATGAATATTCGTCCATATATTCGCGAATATTCGCGAATTCGAATATGGCCTATGCCGCTCAACACAATACATTATCAGATAAGGTTACAGCTTCTAGTTGGCACATGGCAGTCACCATGATAGAAGATATTCACATCTTTATATGTTAGACTTTACTGTACTAAAAGATTTAGTTGTCTTCTGTGTCTCCAGGTCCAGACTTGGAGGAAGAAGTTCAGATGGTTTCTATAAGATCTGTCACCTAAACCCAAGGATCAGGTTTGTTGTTTAAGTGATGCTCATCTCTATAAGTCCAAGCTCTTCCTCGTCTCTGGTCCCAATGATCTTATGAAGAGTCTATTGTGGTAGCAGATCGGTCTCCAGATCGTTCGCGTGGTGATGTACTCGAAGTATGGCTGTTTACAAGCAGTAATTCTTCTTTAACCAGAAAATGGATCCTTTAATTCTTTTCTTTACCACCAAAATAATCCCAACCATCGGCTCCAGGTCTCTCATTGAAGATTTCAGTTTGAGTGTCTATTCTATTGAAGAGACATTCACCATCTCCCTTCAGCCACATAGATTGTGTGTTAGACAAAGAGCCACTTCAGAGCTCTCCAGGTCCGGTTGTTGGTTTTCCTTCTGGCATATAGAAAGGCGGTAATATTCAGCAATGCTATCTTCATCCCTAAAATGGTATATACATTCATCACTAAAGATGTAGTTGACTTTGTAGCAGTTTAACCGTATCAAAGAAATCCAGTCCTGATCCATACAAGAAACCAAAAATCAGTCCATTCTACAAGTGTATTATGATTCAGCAAAGCTTATACTAGAATCTTAAAGCTACATAGTGGAAGATCTTATGTGACAGAAGAGACTATACCATCAAAGTGTGACTTGAACCTCTTTTACTTCCAGTAGATTGAAGAATCTAGAAGATCTGAAAATAGTCTGGTGCCTCTGAGTTCAATCGGTTATTGGAGAGATTGCACCTCCGCAGGATGCCGATCAACCAGGGGGAGATGTTCTGTTAGTGAAATTGTTTTCCACCAATGTTCTTCATTAAGAAATCTTACAGAAGATCCCACTGTATGCATCGTGATGGTCATCCTGTCTGGTTTCCACTGTATGCATCGCGATGGTCATCCTGTCTGGTTTCCACTGTATCCATTGTGATGGTCATCCTGTCTGGTTTCCACTGTATCCATTGTGATGGTCGTCCTGTCTGGTTTCCACTGTATCCATTGTGATGGTCATCCTGTCTGGTTTCCACTGTATCCATCGTGATGGTCATCCTGTCTGGTTTCCACTGTATCCATTGTGATGGTCATCCTGTCTGGTTGTCACTGTATGCATCGTGATGGTCGTCCTGTCTGGTTTCCACTGTATCCATTGTGATGGTCATCCTGTCTGGTTTCCACTGTATCCATTGTGATGGTCGTCCTGTCTGGTTTCCACTGTATCCATTGTGATGGTCATCCTGTCTGGTTTCCACTGTATCTATCGTGATGGTCATCCTGTCTGGTTTCCACTGTATCCATTGTGATGGTCGTCCTGTCTGGTTTCCACTGTATCCATTGTGATGGTCATCCTGTCTGGTTTCCACTGTATCCATCGTGATGGTCATCCTGTCTGGTTTCCACTGTATCCATTGTGATGGTCATCCTGTCTGCTTTTCGGTGTCTGGTTTTTCAAACCATTATGTATTGGAGAGAGAATTATCTACGCTTCTTCTTCACCAAGATTTTTGCTGTAGACAAGATTCCTATTATCTTTGCAACTTGCTTCAATTGATTAATAGTCAAAAAATTCCTTCATGGTTGATCCCTTGTTAAGGAGATTCAGCGACACTTGAGTCTCCATTAGGAATTGTTTTCCTTTCTTGAAGAACCATTTGTCATATAATGACTACAGAATGTGAAGTATCCATGTTTTCTCATCACCTTATTGAATCTTGTGAACAAATTGTATTTGATTTCTTCCATCTCTTGGATTTGAGCAAAAGAAAAATCATTTTTTCTCTTTTCCAGATTCTTCAGATTGTTCTGCCAGTTAGACTTCTTCCTTGCCGGCAAGGAGGGTCCAATTTTTGAGTCTGTAATGCAGCCTCTTGGTCCACACTGTTATTGTGTGAAATTCTCGAGTATAGGCTTAGAATTCAGCCGTTGATGCTATTGTCATTTAAGATTTACCCTCCTTATGGATTCTATTTTAGATCCCAATGGCCTTAGGACGAATAGGAAAAACAAAATTGTTCTTACATGTAATTTTGATTTCCTTGAGTCCTAAGGCAGCACACAAATACCCTCCCAATACTAATTTTTTATGGAATTTGTCTCTATTTTAATACACAGGTGTGATCTGTAGGAGAGGGTTCTTATCAGGTGAGCAATTAACTATGCAAATTTCTTGATTATCTTGCTAGGTGGACGGTCCTAGGGTGGAGTCTGGGGGATGAAATATCCCAATGGTGTGTGCTGCCTTAGGACTCAAGGAAATCAAAATTACAGGTAAGAACAATTTTGTTTTTTTTTCTGTCTCTGTGCTAAATTAAGTGTTATACCACACGTTATACACCTGCCGGTGTATTAAAGAAAAAAAGTTTTTCCTGCGTACAAATACGCTTTTTCAGTGGCCTTATCATTGCAAAGGGCCTACATACAAACAAATAGCGTACCATATACTACCTTTTTTCTGTCTCTGTGCTAAATTCAGTGTTATACCACACGTTATACACCTGCCGGTGTATTAAAGAAAAAAAAAAGTTTTTCCTGCGTATAAATACGCTTAACAGTGCGCTCATCATTGCAAAGGGCATACATAGAACCAAGTAGTGTACTATTTACTACCTGTTATTCTGTCTCTGTGCTAAATTCAGTGCTATTCCACACATTAGTATACACCTGCTGGTGTATTAAAAAAAAAGTGTTTTTTCTGCGTAGAAATACGCATACCAGTGCGCTCATCATTGCAAAGGGCATACATACAACAAAGGAGTGTACTATTTAGTAACTGTTATTCTGTCTAGGGCCTATATACTTTGAAAGGACAGCTGTAAGTAATCGCCTGCTGCTGTTCTATACCCTCATAAATAAGTATGTCAGGCAGGGAAGTGCCAGGACGTGCACAGAGAAGGGGCAGAGGCCTACATATGTCAGGCAGAGTTGGCAGCAGACTTGGGGCGAGTGGCAGCAGGAGTCGCAGCAATAGGCCTGAGCTCCCGTTAACACCCAGCGGTCGTGTCGTCGACCCAACTCTCCTCGTCAATTGGTTTGCACACTCATCCCCATAATCACAAGCGACATCTGACAACCCCAGTCAAGAGTCGGTGGGTTCCTCAGACACAACCCTCAGTTGGCATGGCCCGGGAGCAGTCCCCGTAATCCCACTGTCCTATGCTGTTCCCTCTCCCAAAGAAGTATCTCATGCTTTGGGTTCAGCTCCACTATTTAGTGAGGACGAAGTAATAGAGGACAGTCAGCAGCTAATGGGCAGCCAAGAATGTGAGGAGACATGCGTCGCTTGCTCCACAAGACGGGCACGTAGTGATGCGGAGAGTGACGTGGGAGGCGGTGTTTCAATTGTTCAGGGTCCTGAGGCAGACACTCTTGTGGAACACAAAGAGGACATCAGTGATGTGCACAAATCTTTTGATGATAATGAAGCCGATCGCAATTGGGAGCCGAGTGCAGAAGCCGGGGCTTCATCATCATCAGAGATTTGCTCTTTGTCTATGAGGCAGCATGGCGGTAGCACGGTTGGCAATCAGCGTGGTGGTGGCAGTAGGGGAAATTCAGGAGCCAAACATGCCAGGGCGAGACCACCTGCTTCGTGGCAAGCTACCATTCAGGGAGGTAGTGGAACAGGGGTTCCTGAAGCAGCGTCAATAGCAGTGAAATAGTGCGGACTGCGGGTGGGACAATCCACTACTCTGCGGTGTGGTTGTTCTTCATAAAGAATCCGGAGGACCTTAGCGTAGTCACATGCAAAATCTGTCGGCAGAAAGTGAAGCGTGACCAGGGTCCCAATCTCGGCACCACGGCCCTGCGTCAACACATGATTCGCCACCATAAAGCGGCCTGGGATAACCATGGCTCCGATGTAGTGGTCCAGCCTGCCGCATCACCCAGTGGCCATCCGCTCCCTCCGTCATCCAGCCAAGGCTCCACCACCTCAGCCGAAGGGAGCATTGTGTCAAACCCTCCTTCTTGCGCTCCTGCTTCTTCCGCTCGTAGTCAGCCATTCCGCCAACAATCAATCGGCGAAGCCATGTCCAAGAGACAACAGTATGCGCCCGCTCATCCAACGGCGCAGAAGTTGAATGTGCTCCTGTCCAAGTTGCTGGTGTTGCAGTCCCTCCCTTTCCAACTGGTGGACTCTGCAGATTTCAGGGAATTGATGGCTTGTGCCGAGCCAAGGTGGAGAGTCCCAAGCCGTCATTTCTTTGCGAAGAAGGCAGTACCAGCCCTGCATGAGTTTGTACAAGAGAAGGTGGGCCAGTCCTTGAGCCTGTCGGTGTGTTCAAAAGTGCACGGCAGCGCCGACGTGTGGAGCTGTAACTATGGGCAAGGACAATACATGTCTTTTACGGCCCACTGGGTAAATGTTGTTCCTGCACAGCCACAACAGCAACTTGGACAGGTCACACCGCTTCCTCCTGTTACGATTCGGCAGGCTGGATGTGGATCCTCTGTGTCAGCGAGGAATTGGCGTGGACCGTGTCGGTGGACCGGTTCTAGGTTGCTACTGGTCTTCACCAGAGCCCGCCATCTTGCTGCGACGGTAGCAACCTGGTCGTATCCACCGGAAACGGCTCAACCTCGCTGACTGCTGAGAAGGCGTGGGACAGAAGGACTAGACAGAGGCAAGGTCAGACGTAGCAGAAGGTCGGGGCAGGCGGCAAGGTTCGTAGTCAATGGAGATAGCAAGAGGTCAGGAACACAGTTATAGCAAACACAGTAAACGATTTCTTAAGGCACAATGGCAACAAGATCCGGCCAGGAAGGGAAGTGAAGTTAAATAGACAGGGAGCAGGTGGAGGCTAATTAGACTGATTGGGCCAGGCATCAATCATTGGTGCACTGGCCCTTTAAATCTTAGAGAGCTGGCGCGCGCGCACCCTAAGGAGTGGAGCCGCGCGTGCCAGGACGAGACAGCCGGGGACCGGGACAAGTGAGTGACTTGGGATGCGATTCACGAGCGGGAGTGTCAGTGTCAGTGCAGCGCTCCCGGTCAGCGGGTCTGACCGGGCGCTGCAGAGAGAGGAACGCCGCGAGCGCTCCGGGGAGGAGCAGGGACCCGGAGCGCTCGGCGTAACACCTCCTCCACGTCCTCGCTCCCAGGCAGTTGGTCCTTTTACAGTGTGCGCCTCCTCCTCCTCCTCCCCCGTGTCCTCGGCCTCCACTGCACATCCAAATCTCGGTGGCCCTTCATCGTACCACGTATGTAGGGCACAGCGGTGTCAAGCCGTCTTTCACATGGTTTACCTTGGCGAACGGAGTCACACAGGGGAGGAACTGCTGAAGTTCATTAGGAAAGAAATCCGAGTATGGCTTACTCCACGAAATCTGGAAATGGGAACCATGGTGACCGACAATGGGAAGAACATTGTGGCCGCGCTGTGACAAGGAAGCGTGAACCATTCGCCCTGCATGGCACACGTGTTGAATCTGGTTGTCAAGAAGTTCATCAAGTCTTCACCCCATTTGCAAGACGTCCTGACAATGGCAAGGAAACTGTGCATGCACTTCAGCCACTCGTACACCGCCAAGCACACTTTGCTTGAGCGGCAGCGTCAGAACGGTATCCCACAACATAGTCTCATTTGTGACGTTGCCACTCGTTGGAATTCCACCCTGCATATGTTGAACAGACTATACGAACAAAGAAAAGCCAACACGGATTTTTTGATGATACAAGCAGATAGGAGTACTCCCCTGTGTAACTTCAATGTGAACGAGTGGCAGCTCACACGTGACACCTGCCGTTTGCTGAGGCCCTTTGAGGAAGCCACATTTTTTGTTAGTCGCTCGAATTACGCCATGAACAACGCAATTCCACTCCTACATTTAATCCAAAAAATGATTGAAAACATGGCTGATCACGGCAATGGAGATGTTGCGCCTACATCAGAAGGCTACATGAGTCCTGTGGGGGATGAACTGGAGGAGGATGATGAGGGGCAGAGAGGAGCACAGTTTACGGTGGATGAGATGGTCGGTGTTTCTGGTCATTGGACAGGAGAGGAGGAGCAGGAGCAGCCAGAGGAACTGGAGGGTTATTACGAGGGAGACGAGACAGTGGACCCAGACACACCGTGGCAGTATGCAGTGGAGATGGAGGCAGGTAGTCCCAGCGAGTCACTGTCACAAATGGCACGATGCATGCTGAGTTGCTTGCCTAGTGACCCCCTAATTGTCAAAATTCGGCAGTGCGATGACTTCTGGATCTCCACCTTACTAGACCCTCGCTACCGGCCCAGAATGGGGAGCTTCTACGTAGTCGGTTGGCCGATCGGCCACATGGTCCATCCACTCGCAGGTCTGACTCGGGGGGCCCTCTACGCTCACCTTCCACTGCCACGGCTGCTGGGGAGGGGAGGGGTGGCAGGAGCAGTACCGGCTCAATCAGCAGCAGCCTGAGTCTACAGTCGCTGATGAGTAGCTTCCTTCAGCCGCATAATGAAGCTACTCATCAGCAGCAGGTGGACATGGAGCAGGACCTGAACCAGCAGGTGGTGGCTTACCTCGATATGACCCTGCCAACAACCGTTGAAGATCCGCTGGACTTCTGGGCAGCCAAACTCGATTTATGGCCGCAACTAGCGGAGTTTGCCCTGGAAAAGCTGTCCTGTCCGGCCAGTAGTGTGCCATCAGAGCGGGTGTGCCATCGCGATAGTCACCCCAAGGCGAACTCGTCTGTCCACTAAAAATTTGGAGAGACTGACGTTTGTCAAGATGAATCAGGGATGGATCAGCCAGGATTTCCAGCCACCAATGACAGATGGGTCTGAATAGATTGACCATGCTCCTACAACAAATTTTTTGGTTATGAAACCCTCTGGGGTAGACCTGGGCATTGTACGGCCCGCTTGCACATACGGCCCTTTGATTGGCTCTGACCAGCCCGCGCAGATTGGGGGACAACTATGCTGCCTAATCTGGGGGGCAACTATGCTCCTAATATGGGGGACATCTAAGCCGCCTAATCTGGGGGACAACTATGCTCCTTATCTGGGGGACAACTATGCTGCTAATCTGGGGGGACAACTAAGCTCCTAATCTGGTGGACATCTATGCTGCCTAATCTGGGGGACAAGTATGCTCCTAATCTGGGGGACATCAATGCTGCCTACTCTGGGGGACAACTATGCTCCTAATGTGGGGGACATCTATGCTGCTTAATCTGGGTGACATCTATGCTGCCTAATCTGGGGGACATCTATGCTGCCTAATCTGGGTGACATCTATGCTGCCCAATCTGGGGGACAAGTATGCTCCTAATCTGGGGGACATCTATGCTGCCTACTCTTGGGGAGAAGTATGCTCCTAATCTGAGGGACATCTATGCTGCCTAATCCAGGGGACATCTATACTGCCTACTCTGGGGGACAACTATGCTCCTAATCTGGGGGACATCTATGCTGCCTAATCTGGGGGACAACTATGCTCCTAATCTGGGGGACATCTATGCTGCCTAATCTGGGGGACAGCTATGCTCCTAATTTGTGGGACATCTATTCTGCCTAATCTGGGGGACAACTATGCTCCTAATCTGGGGGACATCTATGCTGCCTACTCTGGGGGACAACTATGCTCCTAATCTGGGGGACATCTATGCTGCCTAATCTGGGGGACATCTATGATGCCTAATCTGGGTGACATCTATGCTGCCTAATCTGGGGGACAACTATGCTGCCTTATCTGGAGGACAACTATGCTCCTAATCTGGGGGACAACTAAACTCCTAAACTGGTGGACATCTATGCTGCCTAATCTGGGGGACAAGTACGCTCCTAATCTGGGGGACATCTATGCTGCCTACTCTGGGGGACAACTATGCTCCTAATCTGGGGGACATCTATGCTGCCTACTCTGGGGGACAACTGTGCTCCTAATCTGGGGGACATCTATGCTGCCTAATCTGGGGGACAACTATGCTCCTAATCTGTGGGACATCTATGCTGCCTAATCTGGGGGACATCTATGCTGCCTAATCTGGGTGACATCTATGCTGCCTAATCTGGGGGACAACTATGCTCCTTATCTGGGGGACAACTATGCTCCTAATCTGGGGGACAACTAAGCTCATAATCTGGTGGACATCTATCCTGCCTAATCTGGGGGACATGTATGCTCCTAATCTGGGGGACATCTATGCTGCCTAATCTGGGAGACAACTATTCTCCTAATCTGGGGGACATCTATGCTGCCTACTCTGGGGGACAACTATGCTCCTAATCTGGGGGACATCTCTGCTGCCTAATCTTGGGGACCACTATGCTCCTAATCTGGGGGACATCTATGCTGCCTAATCTGGGGGACATCTATGATGCCTAATCTGGGTGACATCTATGCTGCCTAATCTGGGGACAACTATGCTGCCTTATCTGGAGGACAACTATGCTCCTAATCTGGGGGACAACTAAACTCCTAAACTAGTGGACATCTATGCTGCCTAATCTGGGGGACAAGTACGCTCCTAATCTGGGGGACATCTATGCTGCCTACTCTGGGGGACAAGTATGCTCCTAATGTGGGGGACATCTATGCTGCCTAATCTGGGTGACATCTATTCTGCCTTATCTGGGGGACATCTATGCTGCCTATTCTGGGTGACATCTATGCTGCCTAATCTGGGGGACAAGTATGCTCCTAATCTGGGGGACATTTATGCTGCCTACTCTGGGGGACAAGTATTCTCCTAATCTGGGGGACATCTATGCTGCCTAATCCGGGGGACATCTATGCTGCCTACTCTGGAGGACAACTATGCTCCTAATCTGGGGGACATCTATGCTGCCTAATTTGGGGGACATCTATGCTGCCTAATCTGGGGGACAACTATGCTCCTAATCTGGGGGACATCTATGCTGCCTAATCTGGGGGACATCTATGCTGCCTAATCTGGGTGACATCTATGCTGCCTAATCTGGGGGACAACTATGCTCCTTATCTGGGGGACAATTTTGCTCCTAATCTGGGGGACAAGTAAACTCCTAATCTGGTGGACATCTATGCTGCTTAATCTGGGGGACAAGTACGCTCCTAATCTGGGGGACATCTCTGCTGCCTAATCTGGGGGACAACTATGCTCCTAATCTGGGGGACATCTATGCTGCCTAATTTGGGGGACATCTATGATGCCTAATCTGGGTGACATCTATGCTGCCTAATCTGGGGGACAACTATGCTGCCTTATCTGAAGGACAACTATGCTCCTTATCTGGGGGACAACAAGTATGCTCCTAATGTGGGGGACATCTATGCTGCCTAATCTGGGTGACATCTATGCTGCCTAATCTGGGGGACATCTATGCTGCCTATTCTGGGTGACATCTATGCTGCCTAATCTGGGGGACAAGTATTCTCCTAATCTGGGGGACATCTATGCTGCCTAATCCGGGGGACATCTATGCTGCCTACTCTGTGGGACAACTATGCTCCTAATCTGGGGGACATCTATGCTGCCTAATCTGGGGGACAAGTACGCTCCTAATCTGGGGGACATCTATGCTGCCTAATCTGGGGGAGAACTATGCTCCTAATCTGGGGGACATCTATGCTGCCTAATCTGGGGGACATCTATGCTGCCTACTCTGGGGGACAAGTATGCTCCTAATGTGGGGGACATCTATGCTGCCTAATCTGGGTGACATCTATGCTGCCTAATCTGGGGGACATCTATGATGCCTATTCTGGGTGACATCTATGCTGCCTAATCTGGGGGACAAGTATTCTCCTAATCTGGGGGACATCTATGCTGCCTAATCCGGGGGACATCTATGCTGCCTACTCTGTGGGACAACTATGCTCCTAATCTGGGGGACATCTATGCTGCCTAATCTGGGGGACAAGTACGCTCCTAATCTGGGGGACATCTATGCTGCCTAATCTGGGGGACAACTATGCTCCTAATCTGTTGGACATCTATGCTGCCTAATCTGGGGGACATCTATGCTGCCTAATCTGGGTGACATCTATGCTGCCTAATCTGGGGGACAACTATGCTCCTTATCTGGGGGACAATTTTGCTCCTAATCTGAGGGACAAGTAAACTCCTAATCTGGTGGACATCTATGCTGCCTAATCTGGGGGACAAATACGCTCCTAATCTGGGGGACATCTATGCTGCCTACTCTGGGGGACAAGTATGCTCCTAATCTGGTTGACATCTATGCTGCCTAATCTGGGGGACATCTATGCTGCCTAATCTGGGTGACATCCATGCTGCCTAATCTAAGGGACAAGTATGCTCCTAATCTGGGGGACATCTATGCTGCCTACTCAGGGGGACAAGTATTCTCCTAATCTGGGGGACATCTATGCTGCCTACTCTGGGGGACAAGTATGCTCCTAATCTGGGAGACATCTATGCTGCCTACTCAGGGGGACAAGTATTCTCCTAATCTGGGGGACATCTATGCTGCCTAATCCGGGGGACATCTATGCTGCCTACTCTGGGGGACAACTATGCTGCTAATCTGGGGGACATCTATGCTGCCTAATCTGGGGGACAAGTATGCTCCTAATCTGGGGGACATCTATGCTGCCTAATCTGGGGGACAAGTACGCTCCTAATCTGGGGGACATCTATGCTGCCTAATCTGGGGGACAACTATGCTCCTAATCTGGGGGACATCTATGCTGCCTAATCTGGGGGACATCTATGCTGCCTAATCTGGGTGACATCTATGCTGCCTAATCTGGGGGACAACTATGCTCCTTATCTGGGGGACAATTTTGCTCCTAATCTGAGGGACAAGTAAACTCCTAATCTGGTGGACATCTATGCTGCCTAATCTGGGGGACAAGTACGCTCCTAATCTGGGGGACATCTATGCTGCCTACTCTGGGGGACAAGTATGCTCCTAATCTGGTTGACATCTATGCTGCCTAATCTGGGGGACATCTATGCTGCCTAATCTGGGTGACATCTATGCTGCCTAATCTAAGGGACAAGTATGCTCCTAATCTGGGGGACATCTATGCTGCCTACTCAGGGGGACATGTATTCTCCTAATCTGGGGGACATCTATGCTGCCTACTCTGGGGGACAAGTATGCTCCTAATCTGGGAGACATCTATGCTGCCTACTCAGGGGGACAAGTATTCTCCTAATCTGGGGGACATCTATGCTGCCTAATACGGGGGACATCTATGCTGCCTACTCTGGGGGACAACTATGCTGCTAATCTGGGGGACATCTATGCTGCCTAATCTGGGGGACAAGTATCCTCCTAATCTGGGGGACATCTATGCTGCCTACTCTGGGGGACAAGTATGCTCCTAATCTGGGGGACATCTATGCTGCCTAATCCGGGGGACATCTATTCTGCCTACTCTGGGGGACAACTATGCTCCTAATATGGGGGAAACTGATGCATCTGGCCTTGGGCCTATAATTTTTTGAAGTTTAGCAGTAGCTAAATACATGCTTAATGCAAATGTCAACACTGATCTTTAAATGTAAGGGGTTATGAAACCCTCTTGGGTACTGCGAATGACTGCTCCAGACTCATTCTGTGTCTTTCACAAACTACTTGCCTCCCTCAGGCCTTGGGTTTATAATTTTTTGAAGTTTAGCAGTAGCTAAATACATGCTTAATGCAAATTTCAACAATGATCGTTAAATTCTCGGCGCTCTGCCAGGGCCTTCTCCTATCACAAACTGGTTTCAGCGTGCAACACACACCTGTCCTTGAAAGATAGAGACACGCTAATCCGTTCAGTGGAGTGCTAGTGCGGCCCAGGACATCTGAGGCCATAACACACCTGTTATTGCTCGATCTCGCAATTGATCGGGCAAGGTAAGAGGTTATTAAAGCCTCTTGGGTACTGCTGAGGTCTACTCATGACTGCGCCTGGTGCATTGTATGGGGTAATTAAACACTCTTGGGTAGTGTTATTGTTAAATTTACTGATAATTTTATCAGTAATAAAATTGAAATTTGCAGAATGCTAACCATTACACAATGGAACGATTGTTGCGTGTGATTTTTTAATGAAAAAATAATAAATAAAAAAATACGGACAGGGATTAACTCTGCTTCATCATTTTGGGCGAAAAAAGTCCTTTGGTGATCTGATCTTTTGGAGACAGATGCTCTTACACACATATTGACTTAGTTTTTGTAAAAAAAATTCAAACATTGTGTGGTTTATTATTTTTGAGAAGAATGTCATTGGGTGGTCCACCGTCCTGCATTATAGAGTCTTGTGAACTGTTGGATATGCGCTTGTTCTTACACAAAGGTATTTCTTTACAACATTTCTAAAAGGGGATTGTGAAGCCCGGGTGTTTACTGGTGCATCAGCCAACTCCAGGCTGTGTCCTTCAGGCAATATATGGGTTCCTGATGCCGCAGAGGTGGGGCCTGGGTCTGGAAGTTTCTAATTTTTGAATAGCGGGTGCTATCTATGAGAAATCTTTGTCAAAAATTTTATATATTGTGTTTTCTTTTGGGGGGGGGGGGGGGATTGTGAAGCCCTGGTGTGTAGTGTACTAGTGCATCAGCCAACTCCACGCTGTGCCATTCAGCCACTATATGGTGTCCTCATGCTGCCAACACCTCCACGCTGTGCCATTCAGCCACTATATGGTGTCCTCATACTGCCAACACCTCCACGCTTTGACATTCAGCCACTGTACGGTGTACTCATGCTGCCAACACCTCCACGCTGTGACATTCAGCCACTATATGGTGTCCTCATGCTGCCAACACCTCCACGGTGTGAAATTCATCCACTATATGGTGTCCTCATGCTGCCAACACCTCCACGCTCTGCCATTCAGCCACTATATGGTGTCCTCATGCTGCCAACACCTCCACACTGTGCCATTCAGCCACTATGTGGTGTCCTCATGCTGCCAACACCTTCACGCTGTGCCGATCAGCCACTATATGGTGTCCTCATGCTGCCAACACCTCCACGCTGTGACATTCAGCCACTATATGGTGTACTCATGCTGCCAAAACCTCTACGCTGTGCCATTCAGCCACTATATGGTGTCCTCATGCTGCCAACACCTCCACGGTGTGCCATTCAGCCACTATATGGTGTCCTCATGCTGCCAACACCTCCACGCTGTGCCATTCAGCCACTATATGATGTCCTCATGCTGCCAACACCTCCACGCTGTGCCATTCAGCCACTATATGGTGTCCTCATGCTGCCAACGCCTCCACGCTGTGCCATTCAGCCACTATATGGTGTCCTCATGCTGCCAACACATCCACGCTGTGCCATTCAGCGACTATAAGGTGTCCTCATGCTGCCAACACCTCCACGCTGTGCCATTCAGCCACTATATGGTGTCCTCATGTTGCCAACACCTCCATACTGTGCCATTCAGCCACTATTTGGTCTCCTCATGCTGCCAACACCTCCACGCTGTGTCATTCAGCCACTATATGGTGTCTTCATGCTTCAGCCTCATCCAAGCTGTGTCATTCAGCCACTATTTGGTGTCCTCATGCTGCCAACACCTCCACGTTGTGCCATTCAGCCACTATATGGTGTCCTCATGCTGCCAACACCTACACGCTATGTCATTCAGTCACTATATGGTCTCCTGACACTGATGCCACCACCAGGCTCTGTCATTGTGCTGCTGTGCGGCAGTGATTCTAAGAGCGATGTCGGTAATCTGCATGTTATTCTGAATAACAGTATTATTTCACTACCCCAGCACACTCCATATGCGTTTTAGGACACAGCAAAGTGTTCTATACTCCTATAGAGGCTGTATGTAGGCTAGAAATAGCCTTTTTTAATATTGGTTCGCCGCAAACAAATTCGGATTGAAACTAACTTTTCGGGAAAATTCGGCGAATCGGCCGAATCGAATTTTTGAAAAGTTCGCTCATCTCTAATAATAATGTCACACACTGTGCTGCCTGGATATAATAATGTCACACAATGCGCTGCCTGAATATAATAATGTCACACACTGTGCTGCCTGGATATAATAATGTCACACACTGTGCTGCCTGGATATAATAATGGCACACACTGTGCTGCCTGAATAAAATAATGTCACACATTGTGCTGCCTGAATATAATAATGTCACATAATGTGCTGCCTGAATATAATAATGGCACACACTGTGCTGCCTGGATATAATGATGTCACACACTGTGCTGCCTGGATATAATAATGTCACACACTGTGCTTCCTGAATATGATAATGTCACACACTGTGCTGCCTGGATATAATAATGTCACACACTGTGCTGCCTGGATATAATAATGACACACACTGTGCTGCCTGAATATAATAATGTCACACACTATGCTGCCTGGATATATTAATGTCACACACTGTGCTGCGTGGATATAATAATGTCACACACTGTGCTGCCTGGATATAATAATGTCACACACTGTGCTGCCTGGATATAATAATGTCACACACTGTGCTGCCTGGATATAATAATGTCACACACTGTGCTGCCTGGATATAATAATGTCACACAATGTGCTACCTGGATATAATATTGTCACACACTGTGCTGCCTGAATATAATAATGTCACACAATGCGCTGCCTGAATATAATAATGGCACACACTGTGCTGCCTGGATATAATAATGTCACACACTGTGCTGCCTGGATATAATAATGTCACACACTGTGCTGCCTGGATATAATAATGTCACACAATGTGCTGCCTGAATATAATAATGTCACACACTGTGCTGCCTGGATATAATAATGGCACACACTGTGCTGCCTGGATATAATAATGTCACACAATGCGCTGCCTGAATATAATAATGTCACACACTTTGCTGCCTGGATATAATAATGTCACACACTGTGCTGCCTGAATATAATAATGTCACACACTGTGCTGCCTGGATATAATAATGTCATACAATGCACTTCCTGAATATAATAATGTCACACACTGTGCTGCCTGGATATAATAATGGCACACACTGTGCTGCTTGAATATAATAATGTAACACACTGTGCTGTCTGGATATAATAATGTCACACACTGTGCTGCCTGGATATAATAATGTCACACAATGCGCTGCCTGAATATAAAAATGGCACACACTGGGGGAGATTTATCAAAACCTGTCCAGAGGAAAACTTGCCCAGTTGCCCATAGCAACCAATCAGCTTGCTTCTTTCATTTTTATGAAGGCCTGTGAAGTTTTCCTCAGCACAGGTTTTGATAAATCTCTCCCACTGTGCTGCCTGGATATAATAATGTCACACAATGTGCTGCCTTGATATAATAATGGCACACAATGTGCTGCCTTGATATAATAATGGCACACACTGTGCTGCCTGAATATAATAATGTCACACACTGTGCTGCCTGGATATAATAATGTCACACACTGTGCTGCCTGAATATAATAATGTCACACAATGGGCTGCCTGGATATAATAATGTCACACAATGGGCTGCCTGAATATAATAATGTCACACACTGTGCTGCCTGGATATAATAATGTCACACAATGCGCTGCCTGAATATAATAATGTTACACAATGCACTGCCTGAATATAATAATGTTACACACTGTGCTGTCTTGATATAATAATGTCACACACTGTGCTGCCTGAATATAATAATGTCACACACTGTGCTGCCTGGATATAATAATGTCACACAATGTGCTGCCTGGATATAATAATGTCACACACTGTGCTGCCTGGATATAATAATGTCACACACTGTGCTGCCTGGATAAAATATTGTCACACACTGTGCTGTCTTGATATAATAATGTCACACACTGTGCTGCCTGAATATAATAATGTCACACACTGTGCTGCCTGGATATAATAATGTCACACACTGTGCTGCCTGGATATAATAATGGCACACACTGTACTGCCTGGATATAATAATGTCACACACTGTGCTGCCTGGATATAATAATGTCACACAATGTGCTACCTGAATATAATAATGTCACACAATGTGCTACCTGAATATAATAATGTCACACACTGTGCTGCCTGAATATAATAATGTAACACACTGTGCTGCCTGTATAATATAATGTGTCACACTGCGCTGCCTGAATATAATAATGTCACTCACTGTGCTGCCTATATATAATAATGTCACACAATGCGCTGCCTGAATATAATAATGTCACACAATGCACTGCCTGAATATAATAATGTTACACACTGTGCTGTCTTGATATAATAATGTCACACACTGTGCTCCCTGAATATAATAATGTCACACAATGTGCTGCCTGGATATAATAATGTCACACACTGTGCTGCCTGGATATAATAATGTCACACACTGTGCTGCCTGGATAAAATATTGTCACACACTGTGCTGTCTTGATATAATAATGTCACACACTGTGCTGCCTGAATATAATAATGTCACACACTGTGCTGCCTGGATATAATAATGTCACACACTGTGCTGCCTTGATATAATAATGGCACACACTGTACTGCCTGGATATAATAATGTCACACACTGTGCTGCCTGGATATAATAATGTCACACACTGTGCTGCCTGGATAAAATATTGTCACACACTGTGCTGTCTTGATATAATAATGTCACACACTGTGCTGCCTGAATATAATAATGTCACACACTGTGCTGCCTGGATATAATAATGTCACACACTGTGCTGCCTTGATATAATAATGGCACACACTGTACTGCCTGGATATAATAATGTCACACACTGTGCTGCCTGGATATAATAATGTCACACAATGTGCTACCTGAATATAATAATGTCACACAATGTGCTACCTGAATATAATAATGTCACACACTGTGCTGCCTGAATATAATAATGTAACACACTGTGCTGCCTGTATAATATAATGTGTCACACTGCGCTGCCTGAATATAATAATGTCACGCACTGTGCTGCCTATATATAATAATGTCACACAATGCGCTGCCTGAATATAATAATGTTACACACTGTGCTGCCTGGATATAATAATGTCACACACTGTGCTGCCTGGATATAATAATGGCACACACTGTGCTGCCTGGATATAATAATGTCATGCAATGTGCCGCTAGGGTATACTAGTGCCACACTGTGTGCCATGACATAGTATAGTAGTACATAGACTGTGTGCTCAGTACATAATAGTACCATACAAGAGCCCCTTAAAACATAATAGCGTCCACTACAAAGGAATGTGCCAACCCCGTTTACCTGCCTGACCTCCCAAGTCCCATCATTGTAGACTATGCTGGAGAGCCCTAGGCATGATGTGGGTTGTAGTTTTGTAATAGCTGCAGAGCCACAGATTAGGGTACAGTTTCACTCATCATCCCTGCAGAACTTACAAGTGACCACAGCTGATAGAAGTCAGGAGAATACACAATGATATCAGTGACCTGAGTGATGTCTTCTCTGTTATCTTTTCTTCTTCATCTGGTCCAGACGTCAGGACTTCTTCCAGCTGCATCTTCTCTGCAGTCTGACACAAGCACATCATAGGTTAGTCACTTTGTCTGCAGATCCTCATCCTCCATAAGAAGACAATAATCATTATAACCCTGCCAGATACTGTGCATCCTAAATATATCCCTTACAGACCCATCTGTCTCCTTCACCCCTAAATCCTCCTCCAGACCCCTCTGCCCCAGACCTCTAAGTCCACCTTAAGACCTCTCTATCCCACCAGACCACTTTGTCCTCCTCCAGACCCCTCTGTCCTCTCCTCCTCCATACCCCTGTGACACCATCATACCCCTAAACCCTCCTGACTCCTCTTGACCTGGGAACGCTTTATCACATAATGCAAGCAATGAATTGTTAACCTGGGGTCATGTGATTTGCTGCTAGCTGCAAGGTATGCTTGGCTACGCTGATGTCATCTCAATAATCCTAGTACTTCCTCCATTGGTTCAGGTGCCAAAATGCCTTGTGTTCCTCATCCCTTCTGCTAATAATTGTTTCGCCGCCAGGCTTGAATGCTCGGCGAGTCACTTTCACCTAAAAGTTCTGAGTGAGACTGGGTTCACTTGGCTCAGCATGCTCAACTTTACTAGAGACCCCCTCATATCACCCCATTTTAAAAAGTGCACCCCTCGAATAATTAATAACAGGATTTGGAAACTTTGTTAGGCTTTTAGGTGGTCCACAGAAATTAAAGCAGAGTAGAGGTGAAATTAAAAAATGTCAACATTTTTGCAAATTTTAATCCATTTTTTTGCTGTAACACTGCAGATAAACTAAATATTTATTACCCTGAGTCTGCAGTTTTTAGAAATATTCCATGTGTGGTCCTAATGTGCTGCTTCAAAAAAATAAAGGAGTGCCACATGGACTTTTGGGCCTTTTTTTTTTTTTATTAGGGTCTATATTAAGCATCACATTCGGTTGACAAAGCTATGTGTTAGGTCTTGTTTTTCCAGAACGATAGTTCATTGACTCTATTATGAGGTACATATGAATTTTTGATCAGTTTTTATTAACTTTTTGGGGAGAGAAAACATTTTTTTTAAATCGGTCGTGGTTTTTGATGTTTTTTATTATGGCGTTCACCATGCAGTGAAACCCATTTTGTATATATTTTTTTATGTTTTTCTTTATTTTTCTGACAGCCATAACTTTTTTATGTTTGAAAAATGTTTGCCATGCTGCATATAACATGCTTTCTTTATTCTAAAGGTTAGTATGATTATGGTGATACCCAATTTATCTACATGTCTCCGTTTTATGTTTTTCTTCCTTTCACAACATAGTTTAAAGGTGTACTCCGGTGAAAAACTTTTTTTTTTTTTTTTAAATCAACTGGTGCCAGAAACTTAAATAGATTTGTAAATTACTTCTATAAAAAAAAAAATCTTAATCCTTCCTGTACTTATTAGCTGCTGAATACTACAGCGGAAATTCTTTTCTTTTTGAAACACAGAGCACAGTGCTCTCTGCTGACATCATGAGCACAGTGCTCTCTGCTGACATCTCTGTCCATTTTAGGAACTGTCCAGAACAGCATATGTTTGCTATGGGGATTTCCTTTTACTCTGGGCAGTTCCTAAAATGGACAGAGATGTCAGCAGAGAGCACTGTGCTCATGATGTCAGCAGACAGCTCTGTGTTTCAAACGGAAAACAATTTCCACTGTAGTATTCAGCAGCTAATAAGTATAGGAAGAATTAAGATTTTTTTTATAGAAGTAATTTACAAATCTGTTTAAAGGAGTATTCCAGGCAAAAACTTTTTTATATATATCAACTGGCTTCGGAAAGTTAAACAGATTTGTAAATGACTTCTATTAAAAAATCTTAATTAGTTATTAGCTTCTGAAGTTTTCTGTCTAACTGCTCAATGATGATGTCACGTTCCGGGAGCTGTGCGTGATGGGAAAATATCCCCATAGGAGCTGCACAGCTCCTGGGACGTGTGTCATCAGAAAGCAGTTAGACAGAAAACAGCAACTCAACTTCAGTAGCTAATAACTATTGGAAGGATTAAGATTTTTTAATAGAAGTAATTCACAAATCTGTTTAACTTTCCGGAGCCAGTTGACATATAAAAAAAAGTTTTGGCCTGGAATACCCCTTTAACTTTCTGGCACCAGTTGATTTAACAAAAAAAAGTTTTTCACCGGAGTACCCCTTTGACCACTTAAAGACTCATAGCGGGTCGGTCCCAGCCTCTAACAACGGCTGGGAACCGTAACTAGTAGTGCGCGGCACTGATCGCAGTGCCATGCCCTATTAACCCTTTAGACTCAGCGTTCAAAGTTGATCGCCGCATCTAAAGTGAAACTAAACATATCCTGGCTAGCTCAGTCGGCTGTTTGGGACCGCCACGGCGAGATCGCGTTGTCCCAAACAGCTGGAACACACTACCTGCCTCCTGTGTGTCCGATCGCCGAATGACTGCTCAATGCCTGAGATCCAGGCATGAGCAGTCAAGCGGCAGAATAACTGATCAATGTTATCCCATGGGATAACAATGATCAATGTAAAAGTTCAGCGTGCGCAGTGTTATAGCCCCCTATGGGGGCTATAAATTGCAAAACAGAAGGGAAAAAAAAGTTAGCAAAGATCATTTAATCCCTTCCCTAATAAAAGTTTGAATCACCCCCCTTTTTGCATTTAAAAAATAAAACTGTGTAAATAAAAATACTAAAAAAAAATATGTGGTATCGCCATGTGCAGAAATGTCCAAATTATAAAAATATATAATTAATTAAACCGCATGGTCAATAGCGTACGCGTAAAGAAATTCCAAAGTCCAAAATAGCGTATTTTTGGTAACTTTTTATATCATGAAAGAGTTAATAAAAAGCGATCAAAAAGTCCAATCAATACAAAAACTTCAGATGATGGCGCAAAAAATTAGCACTCACACCGCCCCGTAAGCGGAAAAATTAAAAAGTTATAGGGATCAGAAAATGAAAATTTGAAACATTAATTGTCGTGCACGTAGTTATGATTTTATCCAGAAGTACGACAAAATCAAACCTATATAAGTAGGGTATTATTTTAATCTTATGGACCTACAGAATAAAGAGAAGGTGTCATTTTTACCAAATAATGCACTGTGGTCAGAGAGAAAGGAAATTCAAATAGAAAAGAACTTCCTCTGGAACATACAGCAGGTGATAAGTACTGGAAGGATTAAGATTTTAAAATAGAAGTAATTTACAAATCTTTTTAACTTTCTGGCACCAGTTGATTTAAATAAAAATATAAAAGTGGTATACCCCTTTAAAACTGAGTTGTGTGAGGGATTATTTATTACAGGATGAGCTGTACTTTTATTGATTCAATTTTTGAAATACATCCTACATTTTGTAAATTTTTATTCCACTTTTTTGGAAGCAAGGATTCTTTTTGTTTTAACATATGACTTTATGGCCATCACAAGCCCCCCCCCCCCCATTGAGGTGCATTGAGGGGATGGGGCGTGACATCACACAGGGCAGAGTTGTGATGTTACAATACTCCGGCCCCGTGGTCATCACGCTTAACACTTGGAGCCTCCAGCACTGCGGAGAGCTCACAAAGGTGGGTGTGGAATGAACCCAGCGGCAGGACCCCCACATTCATACATCTTATCCCCTATCCTTTGGATAGGGTATAAGATGTATAAGGGCCAGAGTATCCCTTTAAGCTCAGCATGTTAATGCTTTGTGACAGGTATACTCATCACAGAGCGCTAAATACCTTCCCGCAATGACATGTTTACAAGTCACATAGCGAGAAAGGGCTAAAGTGGTCAAAAAAATCCAATAGGAAAGAAATTGTGTTTTTTTTTTGTATTATTACTTGTAGAGATGAGCGAACTTTTCAAAAATTCGATTCGGACGATTCGCCGAATTTTCCGAAAAAGTTAGTTTCAGAAAAAAAAGGGGCTATTTCTAGCCTACATACAGCCTCTATAGGGGTATAGAACACTTTGCTGTGTTCTAAAACACATATGGAGTGTGTTGGGGTAGTGAAATAATACTGTTATTCAGAATAACATGCAGATTACCGGCATCACTTTTAGAATCACTGCCGCACAGCAGCACAATGACAGAGCCTGGTGGTGGCATCAGTGTCAGGAGACCATATAGTGACTGAATGACATAGCGTGGAGGAGTTGGAAGCATGAGGAGACCATTTAGTGGCTGAATGGCACAGCGTGGAGGTGTTGGCAGCATGAGGACACCATATAGTGGCTGAATGACACAGCTTGGATGAGGCTGAAGCATGAGGACATCATATAGTGGCTGAATGACACAGTGTGGAGGTGTTGGCAGCATGAGGAGACCATATAGTGGCTGAATGGTACAGCGTGGAGGGGTTGGCAACATGAGGACACCATATAGTGGCTGAATGACACAGTGTGGACATGTTGGCAGCATGAGGAAACCATATAGTGGCTGAATGACACAGCGTGGAGGTGTTGGCAGCATGAGGAGACCATATAGTGGATGAATGGCACAGCCCGGAGTTGCCAGCAGCATGAGTAGGCACTAGGCCTTCACATTCCCTAAGATTAAAAGATGAATTAAGAAATTTAAACCGAAGATTTTGGATAGGGGGTGCTACCTATGAGAAAACGTAAAATTCCGAGACCCAGGCCCCACAGCGGCATCAGTAAATCATATATTGCCTGAATGACACAGCCTGGAGTTGGCTGATGCACAAGTACACAGCAGGGCTTCACAATTCCCCCCAAAAAACAACACAATTTTAGAAATTTTTGAAAAAGATTTTGGATAGTGGGTGCTACTGTTACGCCTAGCGCTCCGGGTCCCCGCTCCTCCCCGGAGCGCTCACGGCGTCTCTCTCCCTGCAGCGCCCCGGTCAGTCCCGCTGACCGGGAGCGCTGCACTGTCATGGCCGTCGGGGATGCGATTCGCACAGCGGGACGCGCCCGCTCGCGAATCGCATCCCAGGTCACTTACCCGTCCCGGTCCCCTGCTGTCATGTGCTGGCGCGCGCGGCTCCGCTCTCTAGGGCGCGCGCGCGCCAGCTCTCTGAGACTTAAAGGGCCAGTGCACCAATGATTGGTGCCTGGCCCAATTAGCTTATTGGCTTCCACCTGCTCCCAGACTATATCTGCTCACTGCCCCTGCACTCCCTTGCCGGATCTTGTTGCCTTGTGCCAGTGAAAGCGTTTAGTGTGTCCAAAGCCTGTGTTACCTGAACTTCTGCTATCCATCTTGACTACGAACCTAGCCGCCTGCCCCGACCTTCTGCTACGTCTGACCTTGCCTCTGCCTAGTCCTTCTGTCCCACGCCTTCTCAGCAGTCAGCGAGGTTGAGCCGTTGCTACTGGATACGACCTGGTTGCTACTGCTGCAGCAAGACCATCCCGCTTTGCGGCGGGCTCTGGTGAAAACCAGTAGCCTCTTAGAACCGGTCCACTAGCACGGTCCACGCCAATCCCTCGCTGACACAGAGGATCCACTACCTGTGAGCCGAATTGTGACAGTAGATCCGGCCATGGATCCCGCTGAGGTGCCGCTGCCAAGTCTCGCTGACCTTACCACGGTGGTCGCTCAGCAATCGCAGCAAATTGCCCAACAAGGACAGCAGCTGTCGCAGTTGACCGCCACGTTACAGCAACTTCTGCCTCTGCTACAGCAGCAACCATCTCCTCCGCCAGCTCCTGCACCTCCTCCGCAGCGAGTGGCCGCTCCTAGCCCCCGCTTGTCCCTGCCGGACAAATTTGATGGGGACTCTAGACTCTGCCGTGGATTTTTGTCTCAATGTTCCCTGCATATGGAGATGTTGTCGGACTTGTTTCCTACAGAACGGTCTAAGGTGGCGTTCGTAGTGAGCCTTCTTTCAGGAAAGGCCTTGTCTTGGGCCACACCGCTCTGGGACCGCAATGATCCTGCCACAGCCACAGTCCAGTCCTTCTTCGCTGAAGTCCGGAGTGTCTTCGAGGAACCAGCCCGAGCTTCTTCTGCCGAGACTGCCCTGCTGAACCTGGTCCAGGGTAATTCTTCAGTGGGCGAGTACGCCATCCAATTTCGTACTCTTGCTTCTGAATTATCATGGAATAATGAGGCTCTCTGCGCGACCTTTAAAAAAGGCCTATCCAGTCGCATCAAGGATGTGCTGGCCGCACGAGAGATTCCTGCCAACCTGCAAGAACTTATCCATTTGGCCACCCGCATTGACATGCGCTTTTCTGAGAGACATCAAGAGCTCCGCCAGGAAAAAGACTTAGATCTTTGGGCACCTCTCCCACAGTCTCCGTTGCAATCTACGCCTGGGCCTCCCGCCGAGGAGGCCATGCAAGTGGATCGGTCTCGCCTGACCTAGGAAGAGAGGAATCGCCGTAGGGAAGAAAATCTTTGTCTGTACTGTGCCAGTACCGAGCATTTCCTGGTGGATTGCCCTATTCGTCCTCCACGTCTGGGAAACGCACGCACGCACCCAGCTCACGTGGGTGTGGCGTCTCTTGGTTCTAAGTCTGCTTCTCCACGTCTCACGGTGCCCGTGCGGATTTCTCCTTCAGCCAACTCCTCCCTCTCAGCCGTGGCCTGCTTGGACTCTGGTGCCTCTGGGAATTTTATTCTGGATTCTCTGGTGAATAAATTCCGCATCCCGGTGACCCGTCTCGTCAAGCCGCTCTACATTTCCGCGGTCAACGGAGTCAGATTGGATTGCACCGTGCGTTACCGCACAGAACCCCTCCTGATGTGTATTGGACCCCATCGCGAAGTGATTGAGCTCTTCGTCCTCCCCAACTGTACCTCTGAGGTCCTCCTCGGTCTGCCATGGCTCCGGCTTCATTCTCCCACCCTTGACTGGACCACCGGGGAGATCAAGAACTGGGACTCTGCCTGCCATAGGAAGTGCCTCTCCCCCCCCTCCCAGTCCCGTCAGGCAAGCCTCAGTGCCTCCTCATGGCCCCTGTCCTGGTGACACACTGCCCCGTGCCAGGCTTCGCCCTCTGCCCTCCCTCCCCATTCCCACTCCTGCTGTACTGCCTGCCGTTGAGGAAACCCTCCATTCTTTCCCGGTGTCCTCATCCCAGGGGAGGCAGTTATCGGACAAAGAAAAGGGGAGACCTAAGGGGGGGGGTACTGTTACGCCTAGCGCTCCGGGTCCCCGCTCCTCCCCGGAGCGCTCACGGCGTCTCTCTCCCTGCAGCGCCCCGGTCAGTCCCGCTGACCGGGAGCGCTGCACTGTCATGGCCGTCGGGGATGCGATTCGCACAGCGGGACGCGCCCGCTCGCGAATCGCATCCCAGGTCACTTACCCGTCCCGGTCCCCTGCTGTCATGTGCTGGCGCGCGCGGCTCCGCTCTCTAGGGCGCGCGCGCGCCAGCTCTCTGAGACTTAAAGGGCCAGTGCACCAATGATTGGTGCCTGGCCCAATTAGCTTATTGGCTTCCACCTGCTCCCAGACTATATCTGCTCACTGCCCCTGCACTCCCTTGCCGGATCTTGTTGCCTTGTGCCAGTGAAAGCGTTTAGTGTGTCCAAAGCCTGTGTTACCTGAACTTCTGCTATCCATCTTGACTACGAACCTAGCCGCCTGCCCCGACCTTCTGCTACGTTTGACCTTGCCTCTGCCTAGTCCTTCTGTCCCACGCCTTCTCAGCAGTCAGCGAGGTTGAGCCGTTGCTACTGGATACGACCTGGTTGCTACTGCCGCAGCAAGACCATCCCGCTTTGCGGCGGGCTCTGGTGAAAACCAGTAGCCTCTTAGAACCGGTCCACTAGCACGGTCCACGCCAATCCCTCGCTGACACAGAGGATCCACTACCTGTGAGCCGAATCGTGACAGCTACCTATGAGAAAATTAGAAATTCCCAAACCCAGGGTCAGCAGCACTATCATGTTTTTTATTTGAAAATTAAAACAAACTTTGAGTGTCCCGGACCCCATCGTGTGGGTACGAAGGACCAAATCCAACAAGCCCCAACAGCAACAACAGCCTGGAGTTGGCTGATTTACCAGTACACAGCAGGGCTTTACAATCCTCCCCAAATAACAACTAAATTTTAGAAATTTTTGAAAAAGATTTTGGATAGCGGGTGCTACCCATGAGAAAATTTGAAATTCCCAGGCCCCACAGCGGCATCAGAAAACCATATATTGCCTGAATGACACAGCCTGGAGTTGGCTGATGCACGAGTACACAGCAGGGTTTCACAATTCCCTCCAAAAAACACCACTATTTTAGAAATTTTTGAAAAAGATTTTGGATAGCGGGTGCTACCTATGAGAAAATTAGAAATTCCCAGACCCAGGCCCCACAGCGGCATCAGTAAACCATATATTGCCTGAATGACACAGCCTGGAGTTGGCTGATGCACGAGTACACAGCAGGGCTTCACAATCCCCCCCAAAGAACAACACAATTTTAGAAATTTTTGAAAAAGATGTTGGATAGCGGGCGCTACCCATGAGAAAATTTGAAATTCCCAGGCCCCACAGCGGCATCAGTAAACCATATATTGCCTGAATGACACAGCCTGGAGTTGGCTGATGCACGAGTACACAGCAGGGTTTCACAATTCCCTCCAAAAAACACCACTATTTTAGAAATTTTTGAAAAAGATTTTGGATAGCGGGTGCTACCCATGAGAAAATTTGAAATTCCCAGGCCCCACAGCGGCATCAGTAAACCATATATTGCCTGAATGACACAGCCTGGAGTTGGCTGATGCACGAGTACACAGCAGGGTTTCACAATTCCCTCCAAAAAACACCACTATTTTAGAAATTTTTGAAAAAGATTTTGGATAGCGGGTGCTACCTATGAGAAAATTAGAAATTCCCAGACCCAGGCCCCACAGCGGCATCAGTAAACCATATATTGCCTGAATGACTCAGCCTGAAGTTGGCTGATGCACGAGTACACAGCAGGGCTTCACAATCCCCCCCAAAGAACAACACAATTTTAGAAATTTTTGAAAAAGATTTTGGATAGCGGGTGCTACCTATGAGAAAATTTGAAATTCCCAGACCCAGGCCCCACAGCGGCATCAGTAAACCATATATTGCCTGAATGACACAGCCTGGAGTTGGCTGATGCACGAGTACCTAGCAGGGCTTCACCATCCCCCCCCAAAAAACAACACAATTTTAGAAATTTTTGAAAAAGATTTTGGATAGCGTATGCTACCTATGATAAAATTTGAAATTCCCAGGCCCAGCAGCAATATCATTTTTTTATTTGAAATTTAAAACAAACTTTCAGTATCCTGGCCCTGACCGGCAATTGTTTCCAAGACTTCTCGCCAAGGCAAACCATGTGAAGAACAGCGTGACACCGCCGTGCCCTGCACACATGGTATGCTGAAGGGCCACTGAGACTTGTCCGGGCAGTGGAGGCTTAAGACACAGTGGAGGATGTAGAGGCGGAGTAGCACACTGTCACAGGACCAACAGGCTGACAGAGTGTAGCAGGAAGCAGCATTGAGTACACAACAGGGCTTCAGAATCCCAAAGAATGAACAACCATTTTTAAAAAAAAATTAAGAATATTTAGGACAGCGGGTGCTACCTATAAATTGCCTGAATGACACAGGCTGGAGTTGGCTGATGCATGAGTACACACCAGGGCTTCATAATCCCCCCAAAAAAACACAACAATTGTAGAAATTTATGAAGAAGACTTTTGGATAGCGGGTCCAGAAGACTCTATAATGCAGGACGGTGGACCACCAAAAGACATTCTTCTCTAAAATTATTTTTATGAAATAAAGAAGCAGAGTTCATCCCTGTCCGTATTTTTTTTTGAAAATTTTACTTAAAAAATCACACGCAACAAGCGTTCAATGGTGTAATGGTTATTATTCAAGTTTATTACTGTGATAATTATCAGAAAATTTGAAAAAAACACTACCCAAGAGTGTTTAATAACCCCATACATTGCACCATAAATGTTGAAAATTAACCCCTTAAGGACACAGTACATAAATGTACGTCCTGGTGCGGTGGTACTTAACGCACCAGGACGTACATTTACGTCCTGTACATAACCGCTGGCATCAGAGCAATGCCCGGGTCATGCGCGGCTGATCCTGGCTTCTGATCGCAGCCAGGGACCCGCCGGCAATGGCTGACGCCCGCGATCTCGCAGGTGTCCGCCATTAACCCTCAGATGCGGGGATCAATTCATATCCCGGCATCTGCGCCAGTACGCGATTTCAATGAATGATCTGATCGCCCACAGCGTTGCTGCGGGGATCCGATCATTCAGAACGCCGCACGGAGGTCCCCTCACCTGCCTCTGTCTGGCTCCCGGCGTCTTCTGCTCTGGTCTGAGATCGAGCAGACCAAAGCAGAAGATAACCGATAACACTGATCTGTTCTATGTCCTATACATAGAACAGATCAGTATTAGCAATCATGGTATTGCTATGAATAGTCCCCTATGGGGACTATTCAAGTGTAAAAAAAAATGTCAAAAAATGTAAAATTTAAAGTAAAAAAAAAAAAAGAAAAATCCCCTCCCCAATAAAAAAGTAAAACGTCAGTTTTTTCCTATTTTACCTCCAAAAAGCGTAAAAAATTAATTTAATAGACATATTTGGTATCGCCGCGTGCGTAAATGTCCGAACTATTAAAATAATGGTGTGAACGTAAAAAAAAAATTCCAAAATTGCTACTTTTTTAATACATTTTATTAAAAAAAAATTATAAAAAATGTATTAAAAGTTTTCTACAAGCAAATGTGGTATAAAAAAAGTAAAAAATTAGCAAAATTAGCAAAATTGCGTTTTTCTTTTTAATTTCCCCACAAAAATAGTGTTTTTTGGTTGCTCCATACATTTTATGATATAATAAGTGATGTCATTACAAAGGACAACTGGCCATGCAAAAAACAAGCCCTCATACTAGTCTGGCGATGAAAATATAAAAGAGTTATGATTTTTAGAAGGCGAGGAGGAAAAAACGAAAACGTAAAAATTTAATTGTCTGAGTCCTTAAGGCCAAAATGGGCTGAGTACATAAGGGGTTAAAGGGGTATTCCAGGAAAAAACTTTTTTTAATATATCAACTGGCTCCAGAAAGTTAAACAGATTTGTAAATTACTTCTATTAAAAAATCTTAATCCTTTCAGTACTTATTAGCTTCGGAAGTTAAGGTTGTTCTTTTCTGTCTAAATCCTCTCTGATGACACCTGTCTCGGGAAACGCCCAGTTTAGAAGAGGTTTGCTATGGGGATTTGCTTCTAAACTGGGCGTTTCCAGAGACAGGTGTCATCAGAGAGTATTTAGACAGAAAAGAACAACCTTAACTTCAGAAGCTCATAAGCACTGAAAGGATTAAGATTTTTTAATAGAAGTCTTTTACAAATCTGTTTAACTTTCTGGAGCCAGTTGATATATATATATATATATATATATATATATATATATATAAAAAATAAGTTTTTTCCTGGATAACCCCTTTAAATTTAGCATGTATGTATGTATTTCAAAAATCCTAAAATTAAAGGCCCAAGCCCAGAAGCATCATGAAGTCAAGTAGTTCCTGAAAGACACAGGAGCACTCAGGAGTAGGCATCAGCAGTACCCAAGAGGCTTTAATAACCCCTTACATTGCACAATCAATCGCAAGATCGAGCAATAACAGGTGTGTTATGCTCTCAGATGTCTGGGGCTGCACGCGCGCTACACTGAACGGACCAGTTCACGATAGGGATTACGGATTGCAATTATTTGCCAGGAAAGAAGAATCCCAACTAAGTGCGGGTCATAAGCTCGGGTTCATTAAGTCCCTGCCCTTTGTACACACCGCATGTCTCTACTACCGATTGGATGGTTTAGTGAGGTCCTCGGATCGGCCCCGGCGGGGTAGGAGAAGGCCCTGGCAGAGCGCCGAGAATTTAAAGATAAACTTCCAAAAATTAAAGGCCCAAGGCCAGAAGCACCCGTGAGGCAAGTAGTTCCTGAAAGACACAGAATGAGTCAGGAGCAGTCATTCGCAGTACCCAAGAGGGTTTCATAACCCCTTACATTTAAAGATCAATGTTGAAATTTGCATTAAGCATGTATTTAGCTACTGCTAAACATCCAAAAATTAAAGGCCCAGGGCCTGAGGCATCAGGGAGGCAAGTAGTTCCTGAAAGACACAGAATGAGTCAGGAGCAGTCATTCGCAGTACCCAAGAGGGTTTAATAAGCCCTTACATTTAAAGATCAATGTTGAAATTTGCATTAAGCATGTATTTAGCTACTGCTAAACATCCAAAAATCAAAGGCCCAAGGCCTGAGGCATCAGGGAGGCAAGTCGTTTCTGAAAGACACAAAATGAGTCAGGAGCAGTCATTCGCAGTACCCAAGAGGGTTTCATAAACCCTTACTTTTAAAGATCAATGTTGACATTTGCATTAAGCATGTATTTAGCTACTGCAAAACTTCCAAAAATGAAAGGCCCAAGGCCAGAAGCATCAGTGAGGCAAGTAGTTCCTGAAAGACACAGGATGAGCCAGGAGCAGGCAATCGCAGTACCAAAGAGGGTTTCATAACCCTAATTGATAACCCAAGAGGGTTTCATAACCAACCATAATTGGGAAATGTTGGTGTAGCAGCATGGTCAATTCACTCTGAGGCATCTGGCATTGGTGGCTGGAAATCCTGGCTGATCCATCCCTGATTCATCTTGACAAACATCAGTCTCTCCACATTTTTAGTGGACAGACGAGTTTGCCTTGGGGTGACTATGGCCCCGGCCACACTAAACACCTGCTCTGATGGAACACTACCGGCCAGGCAGGACAGCTTTTCCAGGGCCAACTCTGCTAGTTGCGGCCATAAATCAAGTTTGACTGTCCAGAAGTCCAGCGGATCTTCAATGGTTGTCGGCATAGTCATGTCAAGGTATGCCACCACCTGCTGGTTCAGGTCCTGCTCCATGTCTACCTGCAGCTGATGAGTTGCTTCACTATGCGGGTGAAGAAAGCTACTCATCAGCGACTGTAGACTCAGGCTGCTGCTGATTGAGCTTGTACTGCTCCTTCCACCCCTCCCCTCCTCAGCAGCCATGGCAGTGGAAGGTGAGCGCAGAGGTCCCCCCGGGTCATACCTGCGAGTGGATGGACCATGTGGCCGATAGACCTCGGCCAACTGACTACGTAGAATCTCTCTGTAGTAGGTCAGTTTGTCCTCCCTCTCAGTAGGTGAAAAAAGGCCCCCATTCTGGGACAAAAGCGAGGGTCTAATAAGGTGGAGATCCAGAAGTCATCCCGCTGTTGTATTTTGACAATTCGGGGGTCACTACGCACGCAACTGAGCATGCATCGTGCCATTTGCGTCAGTGACTCATCTCCACTGCCTTCATCTCCACTGCATACTGCCATGGTGTGTCTGGGTTCTCTGTCTCACCTTCCTCATAACCCTCCAGCTCCTCTGGCTGCTCCTCCACTCCTGTCCAATGACTAAAAACACCGGCCATCTCATCCAACCTAAACTGTGCTCCTTTCTGCCCCTCATCATCCTCCTCCTCCAGTTCAGCCCCCACAAGGCTCATGTAGCCTTGAGATGTAGGTGCAACGTTTCCATTGCCGTGACCAGCCATGGTTTCAATCATTTGTTGTAGGAAATGTAGGAGTGGAATTACGTCGTTCATGGCTCCCTTCGGCTGAGGTGGTGGAGCCTTGGCTGGATGAAGGAGGGAGCGGATGGCCACTGGGTGATGCAGCAAGCTGGACCACTACATCGGAGCCACAGTTCTCCCAGGCCGCTTTATGGTGGCGAAGCATGTGTTGTCACAGGGCCGTGGTGCCGACTTTGGGACCCTGGCCATGCTTCACCTTCTGACGACAGATCTTGCATGTGGCTACGTGAACCTCCTCCAGATGCCTTATGAAAAACTTCCACACTGCCGAGTAGCTGATTTTCCCACCTGCAGTCCGCACTAATTGACTGCTACTGGCGCCGTCTCCAGGAACCCCTGTTCTACTACCTCCCGGAAAGGTAGGCTGCCGCGAAGCAGGTGGGCCCCTCCGGGCACGTTTGGCTCCTGAATTTCCACTCCTGCCACCACGCTGACTGCCAACCGTGCTACCGCCTTGCTGCCTCACGGGCAACCTGCAACTCTCTTCTCCTGAAGATGATGAAGCCCCTTCTGCACCCGGCTCCCAATTGCGATCGGCTTCATCATCAACAAGTGTATGCACATCACTGATGTCCTCCTCAGGTTCCCCAACAGTGTCTGCTTCAGGACCCGGAACCATTGCAACACCGCCTCCCACGTCACTACTTGGCCGACTAGCGGAGCAAGCGGCGCATGTCTCCTCCCCTTCTTGCCTGCCCAGTAGCTGATGACTGTCCTCTATTAGATCGTCCTCAGTAAATAGTGGAGCTGAACCCACAGCATAAGATACTTCTTTAGGAGAGGGAACAGTATAGGACAAAGGCAATGGGAGGACAGGGACTGCTCCCGGGCCATGCCAACTGAGGGTTGTGTCTGAGGAACCCACCGACTGTTAACTGGGGGTGTCAGATGTCACTTGTGATGATGTGGATGAGTGTGTTAACCAATTGACGATGGCAGATGGGTTGTTGGTCGAGACACAACCGCTGGCTGATAACGGGAGCTCAGGCCTCTTGCTGTGACTCCTGCTGCCACTCGCCCCAAGTCTGCTGCCAACTCTGCCTGAAGTATTTAGGCCTCTGCCACTCCTCTGTGCACGTCCTGGAACTTCTCTGCCTGACATACTTAGTGCGTTTATGAGGGTATTACAATACGCTACACTACTCTTTAAACAGTATTTGTCCAGAACAGCAGCAGGTGATTACTTATGGCTGTCCTTTCACAGTATGTAGGCCCTTTACAGATTAACAGGTACAAGATGGTACACTACTTGGATGTCCGTATGCGGTATGCCCTTATGAGGGCAGTAATATGCGCAACTATAGGGAGAAAAAACTCTGTATTTCTTAAAAACTCCTGCCGGTGAATACTATTGTTTGGACTTTGACAGTATGGAGCACCTTGACAGATTAACAGGTACTAAATGGTACAATACTTGAATGTACCTATGCGGTATGCACTGATGAAGGCAGTAATATGCGCAACTATAGGCAGAAAAAACTCTGTATTTCTTAAAAACTCCAGCCGGTGAATACTATTGTTTGGATTTTGACAGTATAGAGCACCTTCACAGATTAACAGATACTAAATGGTACAATACTTGGATGTACCTATGCGGTATGCACTTATGAGGGCAGTAATATGTGCAACTATAGTCATAAAAAAACTCTGTATTTTTTAAAAACTTCAGCCGGTGAATACTATTGTTTGGACTTTGACGGTATGGAGCACCTTGACAGATTAACAGGTACTAAATGGTACAATACTTGGATGTACCTATGCGGTACACAAAGGGCAGACAAATGCACTACAGTCCGCTGAAAAAGAACATATTTGTGAACAGCAGCAGGACCCAACAGTGCAGCACCACAATAAAATAAATACAGGGATTAAACCCTAAATTGCACTCTGTCACACAATTCTGAGCAGCAGATGATTTCTGGAGCAAAAAAGATACTGAATTGTGCTGAAAAATGAGGTGGTAAGATGGTTGATAAAGTTCAGGCAGCTTGGAGATCTGTATGAGGCAGCTGACAGCTATCTGCCCCTCTCTGCTGCAATGCTCAATAACATGAATAGGAGGTTTAGATATCAATGATCCTTCTCAGTGTAACAGCAAAGCACTCTGCACTCCTGTCTTTCCCCAATGCTAATGTGACTAGCAGGTGCAGTGGTACGCTGTGGTATAAGCTAGTCAGACACACTCAGTCCCGTTCTCTCTATCTCTGAGTGCATAGACGAAATGAAGAGAGGAAAGATGGCTGCCGATTATATAGGGCTTTGACATCACAGGGGTCAATGAATGCTGATAGGCTGCATCTCACATGCCTACCTTCATTCCCGCCGCTGTTTCCCGCCCTCCCATAATCCTCTGCCCCATGTACTCACACGTGGATCCGCCATTTTAGGTCTCCTATAGCCTGAAACGCTGTAAAATTAAGTTTAATGAAGCGATTTGCGTGATCGAATGGCGGCGATATTCGCAATCGTTGCGAATCTAATTTTTCATGAAATTCGTAACGAATTTGGGTTCATCAAATTCAATTCGCACATCTCTAATTATTTGTTAGTTAATTGAAGTGCAATGCCCCACTTTATATTGGTGTGTGACAATTTTCCAGAGAAATACACAAAACTAATTAATCTGGTTAAATAAACCCAGTTGAATAGTATACAAATAAGTAGTGTTGCTCGCGAATATTCGCAATGCGAATTTTATTCACGAATTCGCGAATATTCGCGAATATAGCACTATATATTCGTAATTACGAATATTCATTTTTTTTTTTTTTTTTAAAGTTCACATCACAGTGTGTGCTTCCAGCTTGTGTGGTGTAAAGAAGGCTCTAATACTACTGTGTGAGACTGGTGTGCGAATATTCGCTCATGCTAATTTTTGTATATGCGTCCATATATTCGCAAAATATCACGAATTCGAATATGGCCTATGCCGCTCAATACTACAAATAAGGGAAACACTGACAATAATAGTACATCTGGGCCAATGAGATTGAATAGTACAAGGAAAATGTGTAGGACAATTTCATATGTAAATCACAAGTACCAGCTAAATTAGAATTTCAAATTATACATACAAAATCTGAGAATTAAAGAAATGTAGAAAATGACTGATGTCATTTAACTGTCACTGTCCATGAAGACTTTCTCACTTTAGTCAGACAATTTTGAAGCTTTACTTTTAGTAGAGGCATTACTGACTTTAAATAAACACCAAGATTTCAATTGGATTCTCTTCCCTTTTGGGGATGTTTTAGGAGATGTGCCCAAATGATGTCCAAATATGTTTGTGAACATAGAGGGTAATCTAAACATTGTTTCATTCTGTAAATCTAGGACTTTATTATTGTAACTCACCTGCTGTGTAAGAAACACAATTGTGCATCCCACTGAAACCCTGTCTACACACACGGGATATTTATCAAAACCTTTCCAGAGGAAAAGTTGCTGAGTTGCCCATAGCTACCAATCAGATCACTTCTTTCATTTTCAGAGGCCTTTTCAAAAATGAAAGAAGCAAATGTATTGGTTGCTATTGGCAACTCGGCAACTTTTCCTCCAGGCAGGTTTTGATAAAACTCCCCCACAGTTATTCATATTGTATACATCATTTGCAGAGTCCACCAAGAAGCTTAATTTTTTTTTTACTTCTTATTCACATCTGTTTTTTCTGTGTCTCAGTGTGACAAAGTAAAGATGATGTTGCATATGGGGGGGGGGATTTATCAAAGGTAGTGTAGGTGAGCGATTTTTTTCTACACTTTTCTAAACTTAAACTTTTATTTTGTGTGGTGGTAATGTGTACGTGCACCAAATTTATTAAATAGTTGCATGGCATGTGATAAATATGGTACAAGTATACATAAAAAAAAAAAAAAATTACACTTCAGTACACCCCTTTGTATAATTCCTCCACCGTAACTTTTTCTGCAACTTTTTTTTAACCCTTTGCAACAATTTGTTGGGCTTTTAAGTAATACTCTCCACAACCAGTTTTGTAAGCCAGGTCAAGGCTGGTGTAGATTTGAGATTTGAAATTAAGGGCGTTGTTATTTAAATTTTTTTTTGCTATTCACCAAAAGTCACACATGATAAGTTAATGACTACCGAAGGAAAACATACGTACACAATCATGAGAAAATCAACTACTTGGAAATTTGCAAAGAAAGTCACAGAAAGGAACTGCGATACATTTAGAGACAAATTTAGAGCAAAAATATAGTCTACATACAATGATAAATTCCCTCATGCTTTAAAAATGTACTTGCCCTCTGATCCTAAAATTAGTTGTAGAGTTTTAACATTTTTTCCAGAAATCTTAAATAGAGTCTTTAACCCCTTCTCGCTACATGACGCATGCATATGTCATGAGCAGGCTCCTGGGATAGAACGCGGGGTTACACGCAGACCCGCATCATATCGCGTTGGTCCCGGCGGCCATCAACGGCCGGGACCGCGGCTAATATCAGACATCCCCGATCACGGTGATGCCCGGTATTAACCCTTCAGACACGGCGATCAAAGTTGATCGCCGCGTCTAAAGTGAAAGTAAACTGTGCCGGTTAACCCAGTGGAGCTGTTCGGGACCACCGCGATTAAATTGCGGTGTCCCAAACAGCTTACAGGACAGCTGGAGGGTCCCTATCGGCCTCCTCGCTGTCTGATCGCCGAATGACTGCTCCGTGCCTGAGATCCAAGCAGGAGCAGTCGAGTGGCGATAACACTGATCAATGCCCTGCTATTGCCAGGCAGTGATCAGTGTAGAAGGTATAACACTGTAACACTATAACACTGCAAAAAGAAGTGAAAATAAAGTGTTAATGAAGATCATTTAACCCCTTCCATAATAAAAGTCAGAATCACCCCCCTTTTCCCAAAAAAAAAAAAAAAAACTGTGTGAATAAAAATAAATATATGTGGTATCGCCGTGTGGGTAAATTTCCGAGCTATAAAAATATAGCTAATTAAACCGCACGGTCCATGGCCTACACATAAAAAAAATTCCAAAGTCCTAAATAGTGTATTTTTGGTCACTTTTTATACCATAAAAAAGTGAATAAAAAGCGATCAAAAAGTCCAATCAAAACAAAGATGATACTGATAAAAATTTCAGATCACGGCGCAAAAAATTAGCTCTCATACCACCCCATATGCGGAAGAATAAAAAAGTTATAGGGGTCAGAAGAGGACATTTTTAAACCTATACATTTTCATGCATGTAGTTATGATTTTTTCCAGAAGTACAACAAAATGAAACCTAAATAAGTAGGATATCATTTTAATCGTATGGACCTACAGAATAAAGAGAAGGTGTCATTTTTACCGAAAAATGCACTGCGTAGAAACGGAAGTCCCCAAAAGTTACAAAATGGCATTTTTTCTTAAATTTTGTCGCACAATGATTTTTTTTCCGTTTCGATGTGATTCAAACTTTTATTAGGGAAGGGGTTAAATGACCTTTATTAACACTTTTTTTTAAACTTTTTTTTGCAGTGTTATAGGTCCCATAGGGACCTATAACACAGCACACACTGATCTCTCATGCTGATCACTGGCGTGTATTAACACGCCTGTGATCAGTGTTATCGGCGCTTGACTGCTCCTGCCTTGATCTCAGACACGGAGCAGTAATTCGTTGATCGGACACTGAGGAGGCAGGTAAGGGCCCTCCCGGTGTCCTGTAAGCTGTTCGGGATGCCACGATTTCACCACGGCAGTCCCGAACAGCCCGACTGAGCAGCCGGGGTACTTTCAGTTTCACTTCAGACGCGGCGGTCAGTTTTGATCGCCGCGTCTGAAGGGTTAATACAGGGCATCACCGCGAACGGTGATGTCCTGTATTAGCCGCGGGTCCCGGCTGTTGATGGCCGCCGGGACCGACCCGATATGACACGGGGACACCGCGTGACCCCGCAGCATATCGCGGGAGTCGGCAGAGGACGTAAATATACGTCATGCGTCGTTAAAGGGGTACTCCCGTGGAATTTTTTTTTTTTTTTTAAATCAACTGGTGCCTGAAAAATCTTAATCCTTCCACTACTTTTTAGGGGCTATATATTACAGAGGAAATGTTTATCTTTTTATATTTCTCTGATGTTATGACCACTGTGCTCTCTGCTGACCTCTCCTGTCAATTTTAGGAACTGTCCAGAGTAGGAGAAGAAGCAATTTACAAATCTGTTCAACTTTCTGTCACCAGTTGATTTAAAAAAAAAAAAAAAAAAGTTTTCCACAGGAGTACCCCTTTTAAGGGGTTAAAGATGGATATAAACACAAAAGTTAGATCCATCTCAATTTAAAGAGACAGACTGCAGCACGGAATTTTTAGGACAACACCATAAGTAGGACAAAATGCAGAATCCAGCACTACATAGTTACTCAAATTCTTAGCTTTATTTCATTTTCGGCAAACACAGAATGACAATAGAACAGGATATGACACGTTTCATGTGGCTTGCACCCTTAGTTGTACACCATATCCTATTCCTTTGTCCTGCTGTGTTTGCCGTTCATGGAATAAATCCATAATTTTGAGCAGCTATGTTACATTGGACTCTGTATCTTGTTCTCTGAAAATAAATATCATAGGAGAAGGTTTTCACTGTTATTTTGGTTATTTGATTCAAAGATGTGTTAATGTATAAGATTACACTGTTTTTCAAGAAATCTTTAGGAGAGTGCGGGTTCATATGGCTTTTCATCACTTTCCTGCTCCAGAACTAGATAAAGTATTTCACCCACTTTAAGTACACATTGCAAATGTGTAAATACAGTAAATATTTATTGCTTGCAGGCTCCACTAAAATAAAAGTAGAGGGCATATAAAGTAACTGTACATTACTACTGAGTTATTCTATTTACTGCACAAACTATGAAATGCTGTGTAAACAATCACTAGAGCATTGGTTGCACATTTACGCTTGTTATTCCCAGACAGTCTCTCAGCAGGTGACTTAGTACGACTTAGAAAACATGATATTATGTAATTTTTAGTTTGACATATGGCATAAAACCTTTTAGAACCATAACACAACTCATTTTAGATCTGTTTAAACTTTAATCACACATCTTGCAATCCATATTTATAAGAATGTTAATGTTTTCCTTATTCAGTCAATTTAACATGGTGTCAAGTTAATACTACTTTACTTGAAAGAGGCAACAAAGAAAGCATTCTAATTTTTTTAAGGATATAAGTAGGAGCTGTTATCAGATTACAACCTGTTGTGTTCCATATTCATACAACTGATGCCAGTATATAAATATATGAAGATATGATTGACAATCATCTAGACCTAAGTAAGTACAAAAATTCATACTTGTAATCTCATGGGAAGAACAAAAAAACATACAAGAGTTTATTATATTAGATAAGCAACAGTGTCATACATTTATATTAAAATTTTATGTACATTCTAATGTAAAAATACAAATTGTAAAGCGCAATTCTGAAATGTTTTCAGAAGGAACTGTATAAGAAATGCCAATAGACAACATTTGTAAAAACAAAAATAAGAAAAAAAATATATATAATATATATGGTAAGGCCTGCGCAGCTGGCCTGTAATTGTGGGAGGAGCGGGATGACCATAAGAACCCACGGCTCTCCTCCCTTCAATGACGCCGTGGGTTCTTCGCTTGAGGGTTTGTCACGTGATGTCGGCAGGAGGCGGAGTCACGTTCCCACCGGTCAGCTGACTGCACGAGTCAGCTGACTGGAAGGTCGCTTCAGCCGGCATGGTGGTGGTAAGTGGCCGTGGCTGACCGGGGGTAACGCTGGCTGTTCCCGGACTCCGGAGGTGAGCCGGAGTTCAGGGAAACCCTTGGTCAGCCCGGCCCCAGGTTATTGTATTACATATCGGCATTCGGCTGTATATGATTACTTACGGCTTGCTGCGCATGTATATGATTACTTTATTATGTGAACAGCCTCCTGCACGTGCATATCATTACCGCACTATGTGAACGGCTTGCTGCGCATGTATATGATTACTTTATTATGTGAACAGCCTCCTGCACGTGCATATCATTACCGCACTATGTGAACGGCTGGCAGCGCATGTATACGATTACTTTGTTATGTGAACAGCCTCCTGCACGTGCATATCATTACCGCACTATGTGAACGGCTTGCTGCGCATGTATATGATTACTTTGTTATGCGAACAGCCTCCTGCACGTTCATATCATTATCGCACTATGTGAACGGCTTGCTGAGCATGTATATGATTACTGCATTGTGTGATCAGTCTCCTGCACATGCATATCATTACCGCACTATGTGTTAGGCTTCTTGCACATGTATATCATTACCGCACTGTGTGATAGGCTTCTTACACATGTATATCATTACCGCACTGTGTGAACAGTCTCCTGCACATGTATATCATTACCGCACTGTGTGAACAGTCTCCTGCACATGCATATCATTACCGCACTATGTGATAGGCTTCTTGCACATGCATATCATTACCGCACTGTGTGAACAGTCTCCTGCACATGTATATCATTACCGCACTATGTGTTAGGCTTCTTGCACATGCATATCATTACCGCACTGTGTGAACGGTCTCCTGCACATGCTTATCATTACCGCACTATGTGTTAGGCCTCTTGCACATGTATATGATTGCTGCACTGTATGAACAGTCTCCTGCATATTTTATCATTTCCGCACTATGTAAACAGTCTCCAGCACATGTATATCATTACCGCACTATGTGAACAGTCTCCTGCACATGTATATCATTACCGCACTATGTGAACAGTCTCCTGCACATGTATAACATTGCCGCTCTATGTGAACAGCCTCCTGCACATATATATCATTATCACATTTTGTAGTTCTGTGCTGCTGGGAGGATCTATATGTGTCTCCAGTATACTGAGACTCGCACACCTTTACACTCAATCGGACTCACCGCTCCGCCCCACCCTGTGGGCTTATGCTTCACCCCCACAGCTGCCAATCCGTTCAGTCTAAGGCACGCTACACCAACAGCTGTGCTCACTTCCAACCTTTGTCTCTTAACTAACTTCCTCACAGTTTTCTTTTCATTTATTTTATATTTATACTTCTGTGTTTCCGGGCGGTGTGCCTCCAGCTGTTGTGGAGCTACGATTCTCACTTATAGGAATCATGCCGTAGGGTTCATGCTGTACACATCCTGGTACCCATGCACGTTGGTAGGATTCATGCCGGTAACATTTATACGCCACACACGCTTATAGGGTTCATTCGTTCTCTACACGCTTGTAGTTTTATACCGTACACACGCTTTTAGGGTCATACTGTACACCCCCTTTGTAAGGTTTATACTGCACACACGCCTGTAAGTCTCATACAGTACACACTTGTAGAGTTTATGCCGTTTACTTGCCTACAGGTTTCATACTGTACACTCGCTTGTAGGATTATATTGTACATTCGCCCTTAGGATTCATGCTGTACGCTTGCTTGTAGCATTCATACTGCACTCACGCTTGAGCATATTTGTGGGGTGCATGCTTGTAGCATCTACTCCATATACACGCTTGTACATATTTGTAGCATTATGCTGCGTACACACTTATAAGATTCATGCCGTACACAGTACACACTGGTAGGATATCCTGTACACACGCTTGTTGGATTCTTACTTTACGACGTTAGGATTATGCAGTACATTCGCCGGTAGCATTTATACGGTTCACTTGCTCGCATAATTCATAAAGTTCATGCGGTGCATACCAATGTAGCATCCATACTGTACACTTGCTCGTAGGTTTACGTGGTATACACGCTTGTACTCGCTTGCAGGGTTCATACTACACACGCTCTTGTAGGAGTCATGTTGTACACACTCATAGGAATCATACTTTGTACACGCTCATACGAGTCACACTGTACGCACGTTTATAGTATTACATGGCCCACGCTCGTAGGATTACTACTGAATATGCACTCATAAGGATTGTGCTGCACACCCGCTCGCAGGACTTGTATCACGCGTGTTTGTAGGGTTATATTACTCGGGTGCACGCGGGAATCAGGCTGCGTGTGCACTCGTGGCATGTGTTCTGTACATGCACTTGCGCTATTTGTGAAGTTCGTACGCCCGCAGTTTTGTGCAGCGCACATGCTCATACAGCACATGGGGTGTGGCCCCGTACGCAGGTATGTGGTCATAATAGTTACTACTTGCCGGCATATTCTCTGCCATCGGTCGTGGTTAGCCTCAGGCGTTCACTGGTGGTCTATACGCGTATATGGTTGGCCCGAGTATAGGTTCATCAATTTGGTGGTACAGCCATGCATAGCGGTTCACGACAGTTTCACACGTAGTCGTTCTGCACGCATCTTTATATAGGCAGGGTGATACATAGCAGTTGTCGCTGCTGACACATATTCAGAACGACAATTACACGACGCACAGGCGGGGCTTACCCAGTAAACCGTTGCAGACGGGGTATGCTTCATTATCGTTGGTACTGACATGCCTTCTGAACGACACTGACATTACGCATAGGTGGTATTTACCTGTTAAGCCTGTCATGTTACAGAAAGGGTACGTCGCATAATTGTTATGACTGACACGCCTTCAGAACAGCAATAACACCACACATAGGTGATGTATACCCATCATGCCTGCCACGCCTGCAGGGGTACGTTGCACGGTTGTTACTGACACGCCGTCAGAACAGCAATAACGCCACACATAGGTGATGTATACCCATCATGCCTGCCACGCCTGCAGGGGGTACTTTGCACGGTTGTTACTGACACGCCTTCAGAACAGCAATAACGCCACACATAGGTGATAAGATTTGTTTTATTATCCAAGTAATCACCTCATGAACCTGACACGTCTTCAGGTTGTGTTTACTTGTGTTGTCGGTGCACCTCTTTTACGATATAGTCACGTTCTCAAAAAACGGAATTCACGATGTTTTGGGTTGTCATGGTACTCGTATAAACTTTCGCACTTACCACTGGGCACACACTTATCTAGACTCAGTTACGCATACAATTCTCGTCCGACACGTCTTCGGATACTTTCCCTCTCTCCTGGTTTTAAGAGTTATTTATTGTTGTCCAAGTAATCACCTCATGAACCTGACACGCTTTCAGGTTGTGATTGCTTGCGTTGTCGATGCGCTCCTTTCTCTGTGTAGTCATGTCCCAAAAATGTACTCCATGGTGTTCCAGGTTGATATGGTACTCGTATAACGTTTTGCACTTGTCACCGGGCGCATACTCGTCTAGACCCGGTTACGCATACGATTCTCGTCCGACACGTCTTCGGATACTTTCCCTCTGTTCTGGTTTAAAGTGTCGTACATTGTTCTCCAAGTAATCACCTCATGAACCTGACACACTTTCAGGTTGTGATTGCTTGCGTTGTCGATACGCTCCTTTCTCTGTGTAGTTATGTCCCAAAAATGTACTTCATGGTGTTCTAGGTTGATATGGTACTCGTATAACGTTCCGCACTTGTCACCGGGCGCATACTCGTCTAGACCCGGTTACGCATACGATTCTCGTCCGACACGTCTTCGGATACTTTCCCTCTGTTCTGGTTTAAAGTGTCGTACGTTGTTCTCCAAGTAATCACCTCATGAACCTGACACGCTTTCAGGTTGTGATTGCTTGCGTTGTCGATGCGCTCCTTTCTCTGTGTAGTCATGTCCCAAAAATGTACTTCATGGTGTTCTAGGTTGATATGATACTCGTATAACGTTTCGCACTTGTCACCGGGCGCATACTCGTCTAGGCCCGGTTACGCATACGATTCTCGTCCGACACGTCTTCGGATACTTTCCCTCTGTCCTGGTTTAAAGAGTTGATTATTGTTGTCCAAGTAATCACCTCATGAACCTGACACGCTTTCAGGTTGTGATTGCTTGCGTTGTCGATGCGCTCCTTTCTCTGTGTAGTCATGTCCAAAAATGTACTTCATGGTGTTCTAGGTTGATATGGTACTCGTATAGCGTTTCGCACTTGTCACCGGGCGCATACTCGTCTAGGCCCGGTTACGCAAACGATTCTCGTCCGACACGTCTTCGGATACTTTCCCTCTGTCCTGGTTTAAAGAGTTGTTTATTGTTGTCCAAGTAATCACCTCATGAACCTGACACGTTTTCAGGTTGTGATTGCTTGCGTTGTCGGTGCATTCCTTTCTCTGTGTAGTCTCGTTCCTAAAGATGCTCTTCAGGGTGTTCTAGGTTGTTAAGGTACTTGTATAACGTTTCGCACTTGTCACCGGGCACATACTTGTCTAGGTCCAGTCACGTATACAATTCTCATCCGACACGTCTTCGGATACTCTCTCTCTGTCCTAGTGTTAGACGGTCAGCTATGTTATAGATAAATGAGCTTGGCTAGACGGTTAGTTTGGCTGTCCCTACTACATACATTTACTTTCACATGTGCTCACATTGAAGGAGTCCAGAATATTGCAGCAGATGCCTTATCTAGGAACAACCTGTCACATTTCTTTCAGGTGATGCCAGAAGCCGATTCCATAGGGGCGCAAGTTCCCCCGTTCCATTCACTAGTCATGAACTGAACCAGCACCTTCGGATAGCCAAACGTTTGGTCAGTGATTCCTTGTCCGCAAATACGCGAAAAATTTATGGTACGGCGTGGAACTCATTTTCCAAATTCAGATCCAAGCACGCCGAGGGCAACAAGATTTCAGTTCCCTTTCTATTAGCATATGTCGGGTTTTGCCATACCACACTGCATTTATCCCACAATACTATTAAGAGTTATCTAGCCGGTATCCAACACCATTTATCCTTGACCAATACCCGTAGTTACTCTATACTCTCTTCTCGCTTGGTGAAGTCCGCTCTGAAGGGCATCCTTGAGAAGGAAGTCCCTCGCAGCCCAGTCAGACAACCAATCACAGGCAACATGTTCAGGCAGTTGTCCGACTTGTTAGACTCCACACCATTGGGTATTCGTGATAGCCTCACATTAAAAGCGGCCATGTACCTTGCCTATTATGGGTTTCTCAGACCGGGTGAGTGTACTGCTCGGACCATTAACGCGCCCTTTCCTAAGGTCAGTCAGCTGTCACATGTCTCTGATCATTTCGAGCTGTCCCTCAGTCAGACCAAGACCTCGTCTCCGGGTCAAACTGTGATTGTCCGGTTTTCCCCACCGCGCACAAATGGTGTCCTGTCACAGTCCTCCGTGAATTGTTGAATGCCTGTGTTAACCTATCAGCTGACGACCCTTTACTCCGTTTCAGATCCAAACCGCTAACTACTTCTCAATTCATCAAACATTTACGCATTTTGGTCAGGTCGCTGGGAGGAGACCCGACTTCATTATCCGGTCACTCCTTCCGTATTGGCGCAGCTACAGCCGCTTCTAAGCACGGGGTCCCAGCCCACGTAATCAGGAAATTAGGACGTTGGAAATCCGGATGCTACATGCAGTATATCCCTAACCCTCGCAAAGAAATGGCTAGCGCATTCCAGTCTCTTGTGTTGTAATCTGCAATAAACAAATGTTTGTTTAAATCCGGGTTTTGCCCTCTTTTCCAGGCATATTCTTTACGCCGCAGTTATGGCACACTTCAGACTGCTTAGTTGAGGTTGATACGTTATTGGTTACAGTTGGTTGTTAGGTTAGTACTAGGGTTTTACGCATATCAGTCATGTAGCAACGACCACAAATGGTAAGGCCTGCGCAGCTGGCCTGTAATTGTGGGAGGAGCGGGATGACCATAAGAACCCACGGCTCTCCCCCCTTCAATGACGCCGTGGGTTCTTCGCTCCCACCCGCCCCCCCTTCTTTTCATTTCATCACACTTACCACAGGGTATGCCCTCTTTTCCAGGCATATTCTTTACGCCGCAGTTATGGCACACTTCAGACTGCTTAGTTGAGGTTGATAGGTTGTTGGTTACAGTTGGTTGTTAGGTTAGTACTAGGGTTTTACGCATATCAGTCATGTAGCAACGACCACAAATATATATATATATATATATATATATATATATATATGTGTGTGTGAATTCGGGTAGAAAACAGACATGGTGCACATCTACAATCTTGTATAATGATCTGATTGCTTCTCAGCATAATATCAAAAACTAACAGGTTGTTAGTATACATTTTTGATCAAAAAGTACAAGCCCACTCGCCACGTCAAGGCCACCTATTTAGAGTGGGTCCCTAACGTCCCTAGGATAAAATGGCGCAGCACCGGGCGGCGACCACCACCGCCACGACACCAGTGCCCATGGGGGGGAAACGACCCACTAGCAGAGCGGCCCCAATGCCACTCAAACCAGTCTATGGGTCGCACCTCCCTGCAGACACGGTGCCACAGCAGCAACGGACGCCGCACAGCACCACACCAGTGTGAACAAGGTATAATAGCTCACTTACCATGCTCTCCCAGTCAGACTGGGAGGCTGCTAGGAAAGAAATGGCCATTGGGTAGCTAACTACTACTTTTATAGGGTTGGGCTGAGGGGGTGGGGAAGAGTGCAGCACATGTTCAAACAAAAAAAAGGAGGGGATAGAAAACACAGTGTGAATTTGGGTAGAAAACAGACAAGGTGCACATCTACAATCTTGTATAATGAACTGATTGCTTCTCAGCATAATATCAAAAACTAACAGGTTGTTAGTATACATTTTTGATCAAAAAGTACAAGCCCACTCGCCATGTCAAGGCCACCTATTTAGAGTGGGTCCCTAACGTCCCTAGGATAAAATGGCGCAGCACCGGACGGCGACCACCACAGCCGTGACACCAGTGCCCACGGGGGGGGGGGGAAACGACCCACTAGCAGAGCGGCCCCAATGCCACTCAAACCAGTCTATGGGTCGCACCTCCCTGCAGACACGGCACCACGGCAGCAACGAATGCCGCACAGCACCACACCAGTGTGAACAAGGTGTAATAGCACACTTACCATGCTCTCCCAGTCAGACCTGGAGGCTGCTAGGAAAGAAATGGTCCTTGTGTAGCTAACTACTACTTATATAGGGTTGGGCTGAGGGGGTGGGGAAGAGTGCAGGCACATGTTAATAGGTGGCCTTGACGTGGCGAGTGGGCTTGTACTTTTTGATCAAAAATGTATGCTAACAACCTGTTAGTTTTTGATATTATGCTGAGAAGCAATCAGTTCATTATACAAGATTGTAGATGTGCACCATGTCTGTTTTCTACCCGAATTCATACTGTGTTTTCTATCCCCTCCTTTTTTTTTTTGAACATGTGTCTGCACTCTTCCCCACCCCCTCAGCCCAACCCTATATAAGTAGTAGTTAGCTACACAAGGGCCATTTCTTTCCTAGCAGCCTCCCAGTCTGACTGGGAGAGCTTGGTAAGTGTGCTATTACACCTTGTTCATACTGGTGTGGTGCTGTGCGGCGTCCGTTGCTGCCGTGGCGCCGTGTCTGCGGGGGGGTGCTGCCCATTGACTGGTTTGAGTGGCATTGGGGCCGCTCTGCCGGTGGGTCATTCCCCCCCCATGGGCACTGGGGTTGCGGCGGTGGTGGTCGCCGCCCAGTGCTGCGCCATTTATGCTAGGGACGTTAGGGACCCACTCTAACTAGGTGGCCTTGACGTGGCGAGTGGGCTTGTACTTTTTGATCAAAAATGTATACTAACAACCTGTTAGTTTTTGATATTATGCTAAGATGCAATCAGTTCATTATACAAGATTGTAGATGTGCACCATGACTGTTTTTCTACCCAAATTCATATATATATATATATATATATATATATATATATATATATATATATATATATTTATATATACATATACATACACTGATAAATGTTAGAAACAAACAGAAGGCAGATTTTATGACAAAGTATGCTGTGAAATGGCAAAAAAAATATATATATATTTATTTGTTTTAGTTGAATCCTAGGACATAACAAAACATCATCCATGGCAATTAAGTTGCCCTTCCATACATCAGATTGGGTTGGATCACACAGAGTCCGAAATTGGTTGTGGGCAAAGCTTATAATTTCTATGTATCTCCTGGCCATGTGGTTCCTCTTCTCGCTCAACCTTCTTCCTATTTGAGGTTGGTATTCATTTAGGTTTTGCATCTTACAAATGTAAAAGAGAGTAGACTAATGACTGGGAGAGTATTGGGGAAATAATATTGCAGAAGAAGGGGCCAACAAAAAGAGAATAGGGAGGAAGGTCTGGTGTGGTACGTGATGTGTATGGGGGGGGACAGATTGTGGGCAGCATTATGTGTATTTGTTAGTATTTTGAGGAGAAATTGCTGGGCAATAAATAACCAGTAGAGGGAGTGGCAGAGGAAAGAGTAAGTGGATTGACTAGGCAGTGAAACTGAGAGTGAACTGGTGGGGTAAATAGTGTAACAATAGTACTGTAATTCTGGTGTTTTGGAGAAAAGTCAACATAAGCAACTTCATGTGCTCACCCCTTATTGTTGGCCTTTCATATACTCTGTTATGAATTCTGTACAATGCCCCAGCAACTTGTACAAGGTAAAGAGTTGCTCCAGCACTGCGATATATTTGAAAAAAATTCCCTTTAGCTGAAATCTTCAAAAAGCATGCTTCACCTCACATGTCCAAGATGACATGTTGTTTGTAAAAGCAAAATGCAGTTTGACCTTAATAGAGATCTTGTTCCCAGATTCTGAGCCATTTAGATATCCAACCAGTGGTGATAGATAGTAGTTCAATCATGTCCTGTATTCCATTCATTTTTATGATGATTAATTAGGTTTCTGAGAAATCGCAGACCAGCAATATTGGTCTTGTCCATTAGTGTTGTCTATGTGTTTGACATTCATGTTGTCAGTTGTATTGCTGGGCATAACCATACACTGGAGTGAAGATGCTGTGTCTTCCTCCTATAGCTCTTATCTCTTCTATTGCCTGACCTCTTGGTGTGTGACCCCATTATAATAGGACAGCACAGAGGGGAAGGCATGCTGGGTACCGTATTTTTCGCCCTATAGGACGCACCGGCGTATAAGACGCACCCAATTTATAGGTGCAAATTCTAAAAAAATAAAGATTTTGAAGCCAATAGTGGTCTTTAATCTGCGGACCTCCAGATGTTGCAAAACTACAACTCCCTGCATGCCCGGACAGCCGTTGGCTGTCCGGGCACGCTGGGAGTTGTAGTTTTGCAACATCTGGAGGTCCGCAGATTGAAGACCACTGCATAGGAGGTAATACTCACGTGTCCCCGCCGCTCCGGACCCGTCACCGCTGCCCTGGATGTTGCTCCATCGCTGTCGCCGTGTCCGCTGCCGGCTGGGTATCCTCGCTCTCCGTCGCCGCCATCACGTCGTTACGCACGCCGACGCACGTACGCGACGACATGATGACGAGGAAGGAGAGCGCCGGCCATACAGGGGATCCCTGAACGGAGAAGACACCGAGGAGGCAGGTAAGGTCCCTCCCGGTGTCCTGTAAGCACTAACCCGGCTATTCAGTCGGGCTGTTCGGGACCGCCGCGGTGAAATCGCGGAGGTCCCGAACAGCCCGACTGAACAGCCAGGTTAGTGTCACTTTCGCTTCAGACGCGGCGGTCGGCTTTGATCGCCGTGTCTGAAGGGTTAATACAGGGCATCACCACGATCGGTGATGTCCTGTATTAGCCGCGGGTCCCGGCCGTTGATGGCCTCAGGGACCGCCGCGATAGGGGTGTATTCGCCGTATAAGACGCACCGACTTTTTCCCCCCAGTTTTGGGGAAGAAAAAGTGCGTCTTATACGGCGAAAAATACGGTATATGGTTTTGAAATAAAGCAGGAAGAAGCAGAAGAACAAGAGCTGTTGCAGGGTAGACCACATGTGTAGGGACATAGGGGGGTATTTATCAAAACTGTTTGCTCTATGTGGTTTTTTTACCCTATTTTTGTTCGTGGTGTTTTCGACCAAATTTATCATTTGTTGCACGCTATATCATAACTTTGGCGTTAATTGGGGTTTACTAGCCAAAACTGATGGTATGGCACTTTTTTATGTCAGTTTAAAAGTGACTTCGAATTGCGACAAAATTGCGGTATAAGTAACCGTTTTTGCGACAAAGTATAAAAGGCGCTAATAGTAAATTCCCGACCACTGCAAAAAAGAAGCTGTCAAAAGTTGATTTTCAGTCGGAATCTGAAAATGACGTAATGACAAATGCGCAATGAAAAGTCACAAATCGCAATTTCTCAGTGGAAATGCGACAATAGTACGCAATAAAAGACATGTATATGCAATGAAAAATACCCCCCATAATTAAACACAGTGACCTACTAGGCAATAAGAAATGCAAATCCACAATCTTGTAACATAACCAACAAAAGTCTGAAAACTAGTCACATTTGTATTTTTAAAAGATATATAAAAGACAAATCTCTTTAACAAAAAAGTGAATTCAAACAATTACCCATAAGAAAACATATTTAAAGGGGTTCGGTGGAAGGATTAAGATTTTCATATGGAAGTGATTTACAAATCCATTTAACTTTCTAGCACCAGTTGATTTGAAAAAAATAAATAAAACATTTCCCACCAGAGTACCCCCTTAACCCCTTAAGGACCCAGCCAATTTTCACTGTAGGACACGGCCATTTTTTGCACATCTGACCACTGTGACTTTAAACATTAATAACTCTGGTATGCCTTTCATTTTACCTTTCATTCTGATTCTGAGATTGTTTTTTCGTGACATATTCTACTTTATGTTAGTGGTTAAATTTTGTCGATACTTGCATCATTTCTTGGTGAAAAATTCCAAAATTTGATGAAAAAATAGAAAATGTTGCATTTTTTAAACTTTGAAGCTCTCTGCTTATAAGGAAAATGAATATCCCAAATAAATGATATATTGATTCACATATACAATATGTCTACTTATGATTACATCATAAAGTTGACATGTTTTTACTTTTGGAAGACATCAGAGGGCTTCAAAGTATAGCAGCAATTTTCCAATTTTTCACAAAATTTTCAAAATCGAAATTTTTCAGGGACCAGTTCTGTTTTGAAGTGGATTTGAAGGGCCTTCTTATTAGAAATACCCCACAAATGACCCCATTATAAAAATTGCACCCCTCAAAGTATTCAAAATGACATTCAAAAGGTTTGTTAACCCTTTAGGTGTTTCACAGGAACAGCAGCAAATTGAAGGAGAAAATTCAAAATCTTCATTTTTTCCACTGGCATGTTCTTTTAGACCCAGTTATTGAATTTTTACAAGGGGTAAAAGGAGAGAAATCTTCCTAAAATGTGTAACCCAATTTCTCTTAAGTAAGAAAATATCTCATATGTGTATGTCAAGTGTTCGGCAGGCACAGTAGAGGGCTCAGAAGGGAAGGAGAGACAGTGGGATTTTAGAGAGTTTTTCTGAAATGGTTTTTGGGGGGCATGTCACATTTCGGAAGCCCCTATGGTGCCAGAACAGAAAAAAAAACAAAAAACACATGGCATACTATTTTGGGAACTACACACCTCAAGGCACGTAACAAGGGGTCCAGTGAGCCTTAACACCCCACAGGTGTTTGACGACTTTTCGTGAAAGTGCTAGTTTTCCCTCATATTTAAATTTTTTACAAGGGGTAATAGGACAAAATGCCCCCCGAAATTTTAAACCCCATCTCTTCTGAGTATGGAAATACCCCATGTGTGAACGTCAAGAGCTCTGCTGGCGCACTATAGTGCTCAGAAGAGAAGGAGCACCATTGAGCTTTTGGGAAAAAAATAGTTTGGAATGGAATTCAGGGCCATGTGCGTTTACAAAGCCCCCCTGTGGTGCCAGAACAGTGGACCCCCCCCCCCCACATGTGACCCTATTTTGGAAACTACATCCCTCACAGAATTTAATAAGGGGTGCAGTGAGTATTTATACCCCACTGGCGTTTGACAGATCTTTGGTACAGTGGGCTGTGCAAATGAAAAATTAAATTTTTCATTTTCACGGACCACTGTTCCAAAAATCTGCCAGACACCTGTGGGGCGTAAATGCTCACTGCACCCCTTATTACATTACGTGAGGGGTGTTTTTTCCAAAATGGGGTCACATATCGGTATTAATTTTTTTGCGTTTATGTCAGAACCGCTGTAAAATCGGCCACCCCTGTGCAAATCACCAATTTAGGCCTAAAATGTACATGGTGCGCTCTCACTCCTGAGCCTTGTTTTGCGCCCGCAGAGCATTTTACGAAATTTTAAGAAATTGCGTTACAAATTTTGGGGGGTCTTTTTTTTCCTTTTAACGCTTGTGAAGCTCCGTTTTGGAAACACTGCCATACAATACGTTTTTCATTTTTTATTGGGGGGGCAGTATAAGGGGGTGCATATGTAGTATTTTACTCTTTATTATGTGTTAGTGTAGTTTCCCGCTAGGAGTTTGTGCTGCGGCGAAAAATTTGCCGCAGCCCAAACTTGAAGCAGGAAACTTACTGTAAAACCTGCCCGTGTGAATGTACCCTGTACTTTCACATGGGGGGGGGGGGGGCAAACCTCCAGATGTTTCAAAACTACAACTCCCAGCATGTACTGACAGGCCGTGCATGCTGGGAGTTGTACTTTTGCAACAGCTGGAGGCACACTGGTTGGAAAACCTTCAGTTAGGTTCTGTTACCTAACTCAGTATTTTCCAACCAGTCTGCCTCCAGCTGTTGCAAAACTACAACTCCCAGCATGCACTGATTGCCGAAGGGCATGCTGGGAGATGTAGTTATGCAATAGCTGGAGGTACGCAACTACAGCATGCCGAGACAGCTGTTTGCTGTCTGTGCATGCTGGGATTTGCAGTTTTGCAACATCTGGAGAGCTTCAGTTTTAGAGAACACTGCAAAGTGATCCCCAAACTGTGGTCCTCCAGCTGTTGCAAAACTACAAATTCCAGCATGCCCAGACAGCAAACAGTTGTTTGGGCATGCTAGGAGTTGTAGTTTTGCAAGATCTGGAGGGCTACAGTTTAGGGACCACTATATAGTGGTCTCAAACTGTAGCCCTCCAGCTGTTGCAAAACTACAACTCCCAGCATCCCCAGACAGCTGTCTGGGCATGCTGGGAGTTGTAGTTTTGCAGCATATGGAGGGCTACAGTTATAGACCACTGTATAATGGTCTCAAACTGTACCCTCCAGATGTTGCTAGGCAACTCACCGGTTTCCGTCGGATCCAGTCGCACGTCATCGCCAACCGCCGATCTCCGTCGCCAGCAGCCTCCGTAGCCCGCCCGGATCGGTAAGGGGATCTTCGGCGCCGGTCTCCTTTCATTCCCCGTTCTGCCCCTCCTATTGTGGGTGGGCAGGACGGGGAAAACGAAAGTTAACCCCCCCGCCCCCGATCTGCTATTGGTGGTCGCGTCTAGACCACCAATAGCAGGGATAGGAGGGGTGGCACCCCTGCCACCTCACTCCTATGCCTTCAGGGGGATCGTGAGTGTCTTAGACAACCGCGATCCCCCTTATATTCCGGGTCACCGGGTCACTATAGACCCGTAATGACCCGGAATCGCACAAATCGCAAGTGTGAAATCACTTATGATTTGCCGCGATCGCCAACATGGGGGGTCTGATGACCCCCCTGGGCGTTTGCACGGGATGCCTGCTGAACGATTTCAGCAGGCATCCCAGACCGATCCCCGCCCAGCGCGCGGCAGGGCCGGAATTCTCCATGACGTACGCCTATGTCATGTGTCCTTAAGTACCAGGGTGTCATGACGTACGCGTACGTCAAGGGTCCTTAACCCCTTAAGGACTCAGCCCATTTTGGCCTTAAGGACTCAGACAATTACATTTTTACGTTTTCATTTTTTTCTCCTCGCCTTCTAAAAATCATAACTCTTTATATTTTCATCCACAGAATAGTATGAGGGCTTGTTTTTTGCGTGACCAGTTGTCCTTTGTAATGACATAACTCATTATATCATAAAATGTATGGCGCAACCAAAAAACACTATTTTTGTGGGGAAATTAAAAAGAAAAACGCAATTTTGCAAATTTTGGAAGGTTTCGTTTTCACGCCGTACAATTTATGGTAAAAATGACATGTGTTATTTATTCTGAGGGTCAATACGATTAAAATGATACCCATTATTACATACTTTTCTATTATTGTTGTGCTTAAAAAAAATCACAAACTTTTTAACCAAATTAGTACGTTTATAATCCCTTTATTTTGATGACCTCTAACTTTTTTATTTTTCCGTATAAGTGGCGGTATGAGGGCTCATTTTTTTGCGCCATGATCTGTACTTTTTTTGATACCACATTTGCATATAAAAAACTTTTAATACATTTTTTATAATTTTTTTTTAATTAAATGTATTTAAAAAAGTAGCAATTTTGGACTTTTTTTTTCCGTTCACGCCGTTCACCGTACGGGATCATTAACATTTTATTTTAATATTTCAGACATTTACGCACGCGGCGATACCAAATATGTCTATAAAATTTATTTTTTACGCTTTTTGGGGGTAAAATAGGAAAAAACTGACGTTTTACTTTTTTATTGGGGGAGGGGATTTTTCACTTTTTTTTTACTTTTACTTTTACATTTTTTTACATTTTTTTTTACACTTGAATAGTCCCCATAGGGGACTATTCATAGCAATACCATGATTGCTAATACTGATATGTTCTATGTATAGGACATAGAACAGATCAGTGTTATCGGCGATCTTCTGCTCTGGTCTGCTCGATCTCAGACCAGAGCAGGAGATGCCGGGAGCCGTACAGAGGCAGGTGAGGGCACCTCCGTGCGGCGTTCTGAATGATCGGATTCCCGCAGCAGCGCTGCGGGCGATCCGATCATTCATTCAAATCGCGCACTGCCGCAGATGCCGGGATCTGTATTGATCTCGGCACCTGAGGGTTTAATGGCGGACGCCCGCGAGATCGCGGGCGTCGGCCATTGCCGGCGGGTCCCTGGCTGCGATCAGCAGCTGGGATCAGCCGCGTATGACACGGGCATCGGAGTTATGCACAGGACGTAAATGTACGTCCTGGTGCGTTAAGTACCACCTCACCAGGACGTACATTTACGTCCTGCGTCCTTAAGGGGTTTAGGGGTTAACTCATATTTAACTCGTGGTATTTAAGGTACATTGGGCACATGAAATTTAGTTGGTAAGTCAGTTACGCAGTATGTAATGTGTTAACATCTATAGTCTAGGCATATAGAATTCTTATAATAATTATTTGCTCTAAATCCTCTAAAAAACTTTTTCTACAGCCAGGGATAATCGGAAACGTGTGACCAGGAGTCTGCGATGCCACAAAACCTCTTTTCACTGATGTCAGGGCATTTCCTCTGTGTGGGATTGCCACACAGGACTTTTGCAAATATTCCATTACCATAGTAAGTCTTTGTGTGGTAACGAAGCTCTGTGATGTCGCAAGCACAATGAAACACAGAGGACTGAGATAGCTCAGTGACTCACATGGCTCACATTTGGGAGAGCCTTGTGTGTCAATCACACCCACAGGAGATGTTCTGACATCAGCGGAGGGAGTTGTTGTGGCCCCAATGCATAGTAGACCCTGGGCCGAAGCTGACTTAAGTAAAACTTATTTTAAAATGATAAAATCATAAATCTCATGTGACAGATGCACTTAAAAATAATTCAAACTATTGCACAATCTAAGTTCCTATTTGGTAATTAATACTGTCCCAGGGTAATAACATTGAGTTACAAAAACAAAGTATTTGATTCTTTCATGGCTGTGTTTATATAAGCACCAAATTATCATTATACTACAAGACATATTGGGTAAGGTCTAAATGTCCATTGTATTACTCATCTAGTTAACAGATAAGGTAATCACTTATATGTAAATGAACTGTCAATGGCAAGCCACCATTGGCAATCACTGGACTGTGAAGGTTATGTCTTAATAAGAAGGAAAGCACTTCACATGCTTTGATTTACTGGAAATAAAACAGAAAAGTCCTTTGAGACTATGAAGGACACTTGTTTCAGATAAAATGTCTAGACGGTAGCAATATATTTTCAACATTTATTATAGGAAAACTGCAAATTAAAACAGAGTGCCGTGAAAGTTCCTGTGACCCATAGTTCAAAATCACTCTGTTAAGGAATATAGACACATGACCTTTTAAATATACAAGCTGAGACTCAGTAGTAAAGATTTATAGATAGGAATATAATTAAATCAATCACAAGTCGCTGTATTATCTATCTTGTATTTTGTTTTATTTACCCAATTAATAAAAAATAATTAAAAATAAACTTGGTCCAACTACTATTGCTGCACCACAGTGACCGAGAGGTATATTATAAAATCCTCAAACAACAATCATAGGCAAAGTTACGCAGAATTATAACCAAAAATCTAATAATATCATTGCATAATCAAAACTTATGGAACATTTGCAAAGTGTATAAAAGCTGTATATGTTTATTTACATTTTAATATAATCTATAAATTTCCTGGCAGATTATTTTAATGGATGGTACGATACTCTATTTTAAATATTCATTGAGTTTGAAAACATTCATGAAGTTTATATTCTTGAAATATAACTGTGATATGAATGCTTCTAGTTTGCCTGGAAAATCTCATAAAAAGAGATATTTGTAATCTATTTCTTTTACTTACAAAATCCCCTAAAGGTTGAATTGGGTTGGCTTTTATTAGGATGTAATGATTTTTCCATGTATCAAATTATAGCTGACATTACAAAATATTAAAAATAATTCTTTAGAGATATGCACATATTCAATGACTTTTTAAATTGTCAGTTGTATCTAAAGTTAAATATTATTTGGGTATTTTATTTTTGGAAGGTTGAGGTAAAAAAAACATTTTAACTTTGGGATTCATGAGAAAACAAATGAAAATATATAATGTACTTTATATACTTGATATTTGGAATGGAAATTGGATATAATAGGCTTTATTATTGCCAGGAAATGTTTTTTTCTCTTAAAGTATTAGATTCCACACATCTACTGATCCCCTGCAGGTCCTGCTCACATCTCTGAATTTTTTTTCTCCAAAATATCTTTTATTTTTCAACATAAACATAATACATCATACAGACACAATACCAGCACAAACAGAAACACATTCCCCTACACCCCATAGCCCAACCCAACAACCAATCAACACCCCTACCCTTCCTACCAACAGTGAGGTCAACATGTTGGCTAACCGTCTTCTCCTACAATATTACTGAGGGGAAAAAACAGATAAATTTACATGTTTTTATACAGTAGTATTTCAGCCACTTACTCTATATAGCAGCATTACATTTCTGATATACACAGCTTTTCATCTTAACCCCTTAAGGACTCAGGGCACACCTGTACTTCCTGAGTCGGCTCCCGTTCTATAACGCGGGGCCACAGAAAAAAAAAAAAAAAAGAAAAGAAAAAAAAAAAAAACTGTGTAAATAAAAATAAATGAAGCATAAATGTCTGAATTATAAAAATATATTGTTAATTAAGCTGCATGGTCAATGGCGTGCGCAGAAAGAAATTCCAAAGTCAAAAATAGCATTTTTTTTGTCACTTTTTATGTCATGAAAAAATTTATAGCGATGAATAAGTCCGATCAATACAAAAATGGCACTGCCAAAAACTTCAGAACACGACACAAAAAATGAGCCCTCATGCTGCCCCATGCGTGGAAAAATAAAAAAAAGTTATAGGGGTCAGAAGATGACAATTTTAAACGTATACATTTTCCTGCATGTAGTTATGATTTTTTTCAGAAGTGCGACAAAATCAAACCTACATAAGTAGGGTATCATTTTAATTATATGGACCTACAGAATAAAGAGAAGTTGTCATTTTTACCGAAAAATTTACTATGTAGAAACAATAGCCCACAAAATTAACAAAATTTAGTTTTTTCTTCAATTTTGTCGCCCATTGATTTTTTTTCTATTCTGCCGTATATTTTTGGGTAAAATGACTGATTTCATTAGAAAGTAGAATTGGTGGCGCAAAAAATAAGCCATCATTTGGATTTTTAAGTGCAAAATTGAAAGAATTATGATTTTTTAAAGGTAAGGAGGACAAAACGAAAGTGCAAAAACGGAAAAACCCTGACTCCTTAAGGGGTTAACATTGCTTTTAAATCCTTCCAAGGTGCCGTATTCACTTTATGGGCCATGTAAAACATCCTTAGAATTACTAAATCAATCTCTTGTGATACCTCAACCAACAATATACAGTCATGGCCGTAAATGTTGGCACCCCTGAAATTTTTCTAGAAAATGAAGTATTTCTCATAGAAAAGGATTGCAGTAACACGTTTTGCTATACACATGTTTATTCCCTTTGTGTGTATTGGAACTAAACCAAAAAAGGAGGAAAAAAGCAAATTGGACATAATGTTACACCAAACTCCAAAAATGGGCTGGACAAAATTATTGGCACCCTTACCTTAATTTTTGGTTGCACACCCTTTGGAAAAAATTACTGAAATCAGTGGCTTCCTATAACCATCAATAAGCTTCTTACACCTCCCAGCCGGAATGTTGGACCACTATTCCTTTGTAAACTGCTCCAGTTCTCTCTTATTGGAAGGGTGTCTTTTCCCAACAGCAATTTTAAGATCTCTCCACAGGTGGTCAATGGGATTTTGATCTGGACTCATTGCTGGCCATTTGAGAAATTTCCTGCGCTTCGTTGCCATCGATTTCTGGGTGCATTTTGAGTATGTTTGGGGTCATTGTCCTGCTGGAAGACCCAAGATCTTGGATGCAAACCCAGCTTTCTGACACTGGGCTGTACATTGTGACCCAAAATCCATTGGTAATCCTCAGCTTTCCTGATGCCTGGCACACATTCAAGGCACCCAGTGCCAGAGGCAGCAAAACAACACCAAAACATCAATGAACCTCCACCAAACTTCACTGTAGGTACTGTGTTCTTTTCTTCTTTTTTTTTTCAACTATAATTTTTATTGAGCATATAGTGAAACAAAAACATAGAACTGACAGTCTGTCCCACTCGCAGGTGGGGCAGAATGCAATTCCCATTTTTTCTGTAACAAGCACAAGCAGCAAAAATAAGAAGTAGTTTATACATACGATAACATAATCTGACACTGAAGGGGAAGTGCATCTATATTCAATCTGACACAATATTGCTCACTGGGAGTGAAACAGTTGTCCGAACTGAGGAGGAATACTGGGGGAGTGCAGCACTACTCTCAGTGTGGGGATAGAATGAAGTAGTGGTGATAAACTAGATTTGGAGCTTAACACGGTATGAAATGAAGGCATGTGAAGGGGGAGGTGCACCTCAGGAGGAGAGGAAAAGAGTAGAGAACTATGGCAATAAAGAAGTAGAAATATAGGGACGGGGGGAAGAGAGGGGATATAGGCTGTGTTCTTTTCTTTGTAGCCCTCATTACATTTTCAGTAAACAGTAGAATGATGTGCTTTACCAAAAAGCTCTATCTTAGTCTCATCTGTCCACAAGACGTTTTCCCAGAAGGATTTTAGCTTACTCAAGTTCATTTTGGCAAAATGTAGTCTTGCTTTTTTATGTCTCTACGTCAGCAGTGGGGTCATCCTGGGTCTCCTACCATAGCATTTCATTTCATTTAAATGTTGACAGATAGTTTGCACTGACACTGATGCTCCCTGAGCCTGCAGAACAGCTTGGATATCTTTGGAACTTGATTGGGGCTGCTTATCCACCATCTGGACTATCCTGCGTTGACACCTTTCATCAATTTTTCTCTTCCGTCCACGCCCAGGGATATTAGCTACAGTGCCATGGGTTGCAAACTTGTTGATAATGTTGCTCACTGTGGATGAAGGCAATTCTAGATCTCTGGAGATGGACTTGTAACCTTGAGATTGTTGATATTTTTCCACAATTCTGGTTCTCAAGTCCTCAGACAGTTCCCTTCTCCTCTTTCTGTTGCCCATGCTTAGTGTGGCACACACAGACACATAATGCAAAGTGAACTTCACTCCTTTTTATCTGCTTTCCATTGTGATTTTTATATTGCCCACACCTGTTACTTGCTCAGGTGAGTTTAAATGAGCATAACATGCATGAAACAATCTAATTTTTCCACAATTTTTAAAGGGTGCCAATAATTTTGTCCAGCCCATTTTTGGAGTTTGGTGTGACATCATGTCCAATCTGCTTTTTTTCCTTCCTTTGTTGGTTTACTTCCAATACACACAAAGGGAATAAACATGTGTATAGCAAAAAATGTGTTACTGCAATCCTTTTCTGTAAGAAATACTTCATTTTCTAGAAAAATATCAGGGGTGGCAACATTTACGGCCATGACTGTATGTCATTCTCCACCACACCCCACTGCCATGTCAGTCTTGGTCTGTGTTACACACTGCTATTGGATTTGGATGTGTTTTACCAGTTTTATGTTTCCCGGTCAGAGAAAAGTTAAAGCCTTTGGCTTTCTATCCTATAACTCTTTGGGTGTGGTTACTTAAGATCAGCTCAGTTTAGCCTCTGAGATGGTGATTACATATACATATTGACATCCTGACATGCTGCTATGGAGCTTTTGGTGAAACATTCTTTGTTTGAGTTTTTAATCTATTATCTATGTTTTAGCATGCACCTTGCATTTATCTTTGATATGTTCTGGGCTTTTACCCATTTGTTTGTATAGTCGGTTTTAGGATTTGAATATCCTTTCTGCTATGTATGTGTTCACACTGTGTTTTCTCTGGTATCTGTTTTATGTATTTCTGTAACTAGTTATCCCTGTCCAATGGGACTCAGAGGGTATTGATATTCCTTTGTTTACTGGAGGTGTTCTGAAGGTTTGCGATTATTCCTGTCTTGTGTTCAGTGTGAACAGTGTTCTATAATTATATTCTGTGTATCTAGGCATCCCTGTTACCGGTCCATGGGGACTCAGAGGGTATTGTTATTCCTGTGTCTACTGGAGGTTTTCTGAGGGATTGCGATCATTCCTGTCTTGTGTTCAGTGTGAACAATGTTCTATAATTATATACTGTTGTATCTGTTTTCTGAGTTGTAACTAGGCATCCCTGTTACCTATCCATGGGGACTCTGTGTCTACTGGAGGTTTTCTGAGGGATTGCGATTATTCCTGTTCAACTATAGATCCCTGTTACCGGTCCATGGGGACTTTGTGTCTACTGGAGGTTCTGGGGGATTATGCTAAATTCCTGTTTGTTCCTGGAGTCTGTTTAGACTCATCCATTTTCCTGTCTGGTGTTTTGAACTGTTTATTAGTTCTTTATTCAGATCTACTGATCATAGACTACATGATCACTTAACTAGTGTTTTCCTCTGTGCTTTGCCATTGGTCTATAGTGTCCTCTGAACTTAATATTATAGAGTTCTATGTTCCTGTTATGTTTCTGGCTTGTGATCGACTATTTATTTGTATGTGTTTTAAGGCCACTGCACTTTAGCTCAGGGAGGGACCGGCACCCAGTTGTCGATCCACTGTTTAAGGGGGACTGGCAAGTAGGCAGGGAGAGCGGTTTTAGGGTCAGTTTACGGCTTACTCTCCCTGTCCCCTGGTCAGTCCCTGTCACCCACTCTCTCAGGTGTTTGGGTGGCAATTGGGCGGCCATTTAATATAACCATGGATTTAGCATTGCAAGTCCTCCATCTGTTTTGGCCCTTTTTTGAAGAGTTTCAAGCTTAATTCCAGGTATCCCAAATTTCCAAATAATATTCCTGAAAATTCTATGACTTTGGTGCATTATGTAATAAGTATAGCAGTTGGGGCATTAATATAATTTTACTAAAATTAACTCTTCCAATGAGAAACAATGGTCATTTTCACCAGTCCTTTATTTTAATTTGAAATTTAACTAACAAATTATTTAAATTATTCTAATCATAGTCTTTCATTACTCTAGATACCCCAAAATATTTAAATGAATCAACAATTTCCAAAGAGGAGCCCAGTCTCCAACCTTTCATTGGAGGATCTGTCAGAGGGAGCAATGCCCATTTCTGCCAATTAATTTCAGATACCTGGCAAATTTATTGATCAATGACATAGCAGCCATCAGTGAAGGCTGCCAGTCATAGAGAAATAGCAACAAATCACTAGCATATAAAGCAATTGTTTCACTTATCTCTCCAAACTGGAACCTTTTAATCTCTATTGACTGCCTCAATGCAATGGCTAGGGGTTCCACTGCCACAGCAAATAAAAGGTGACAGAGGACACCCCTGTCATGTACCTCTAAAAACTTGTTTCTATATTTAACGCCTTAAGGACGCAGGACATAAATGTACGTCCTGATGAGGGGGTACTTAATGCACCAGGACGTAAATTTACGTCCTAAGCATAACCACGAGCATCGGAGCGATGCTGATCACAGCCAGGGACCCACCCGGTTTTGGAGGTGATGAGTGGTGCAGGGGGATTATGGAGGTGATGAGAGGTGCAGGGGGTTATGTAGGTGATGAGAGGTGCAGGGGGGGTTATGGAGGTGATGAGTGGTGAAGGTGCGGGGGTGATGAGAGGTGCAGGGGGTTATGGGGGTGATAAGAGGCATGGGGGGGTTATGGGGGTGATAAGAGGTGCACGGGGGTTATGGGGGTGATGAGAGGGGCATGGAGGGTGATAAGAGGTGCGGGGGGGGGGTTATGGGGATGATAAGAGGTGCAGGGGGTTATGGGGGTGATGAAAGGTGCAGGAGGGTTATGGGGGTGATAAGAGGTGCAGGGCAGGTTGTGGAGGTGATGAGTGGTGCAGGGGTGGAGGGTGATAAGAGGTGCGGGGGGGGTTATGGGGGTGATAAGAGGTGCGGGGGGTTATGGGGGTGATGAGAGGTGCATGGGGGGTGATAAGAGGTGCGGGGGGGTTATGGAGGTGATAAGAGGTGCAAGGGGGATATGGGGGTGATGAGGTGCATGGGGGTGATGGGGGTTGAGAAAAGGTGCAAGGGAAGTGATAAGAGGTGCAGGGGGTTATGGGGGTGATGAGAGTTGCAGGGGGGTGATTGGGGTGATAAGAGGTGCAAGGGGGGTGATGAGAGGTGCAAGGCGGTTATGGGGGTGATGAGCATTGCAGGGGGGTGATGGGTTGATAAGAGGAGCAGGGGGTGATGAGAGGTGCAGGGAGGTTATGGGGGTGATGAAAGTTGCAGGGGGGTGATGGGGGTGATAAGAGGAGCAGGGGGGGTGATGAGAGGTGCAGGGGGGTTATTGGGGTGATGAGAGGTTTTGCGGGGGGGCGGGGTTATGGGGGTGATGAGGACACAGAGGATAAGAGGGGGTGTATATGTATATATGATGTGTATGCATGTATGGCAGTATGTGGCAGTATGATATTCAGGGTACAGTGTGTGGCAGTATTATATTCAGGGTACAGTGTGTGGCAGTATTATATTCAGGGTACAGTGTGTGGCAGTATTATATTCAGGGTACAGTGTGTGGCAGGATTATATTCAGTAGATACAGTGTCTGGCAGTATTATATTCAGGGTACGGTGTGTGGCAGTATTATATTCACGGTACAGTGTGCAGCAGTATTATATTCAGGGTACAGTGTGTGGCAGGATTATTTTAAGTAGATACAGTGTGTGGCAGGATTATATTCAGGGTACAGTGTGTTGCAGGACTATATTTAGTGGGTACAGTGTATGGCAGTATTATATTCAGTGGATACAGTGTGTGGCAGTAATATTTTTAGGGTACAGTGTGGGGCAGGATTATATTCAGGGTACAGTATTATATTCAGGGCAGTATTTCATTTAGGGTACACTTTCTGGCAAGGTTGTAATGATTACTGTCTTCATGCAGAGGATGAGGATCTGCTGACAAAGTGAGGAGCCAATGATGTCTGGATGTCAGACTCTGTAGAAAAGATGGAGCTGGGGGAAGACCTGGTCTCTGGACCAGATGAAGAAGAAAAGATAACAGAGAAGATGTCACTCAAGTCAGAAGACATCACTCAGGTCACTGATATCATTGTGTGTTCTCTTGACTGTCCCATAAGAGCTGTAGTCACTTGTAAGTTCTGCAGTGATGATGGGTAAAACGGTGTCCAATCTGTGTCTCTCCAGCTGTTACAAAACTACAACTCCCATTGCCAGAGGCTCTACCGACATGATGGGAGTTTTGTTTTAGCTTTCCAACAGTTGGAGAACCACTTCAACCGAGGTGATCGGTGGGGGTCTCAGCAGTTTAACCCCACACAGGGTTCTGTGGTTTCTAGCTACACCTCTGCGCACGGCCGCTGCGCATTGATACAGCAATGGGGGCAACGGTTAACAGCAGAAAGGGGCGTACAACAACCATATAGTTTGAGCTGTGTGAAGGGCCCTGAAATTTCTGATGCTAGCCCTGCAGCGCGGCAGACGGAGGTCCCCTCACCTGGCTCCGCTGCCTTCCCGGCGTCTTCTGCTCTGAACTGCCTTCCCGCAGACCAATATCACCGATATCACTGATCAGTGCTATGTCCTATACATAGCACTGAACAGTATTAGCAATCAAATGATTGCTATAAATAGTCCCCTATGGGGACTATTAAAGTGTAAAAATAAAAGTAAAAAAAAAAAAGTAAAAAAAATTTGAAAACCCCTCCCCCAACCCAATAAAAACGTAAATTGTCCCATTTTCCTTATTTCACCCCCAAAAAGTGCTAAAAAAATATTTTATTAACATATTTGGTATTGCTGCGTGCGTAAATATCTGAACTATTAAAATAAAATGTTAATGATACTGTACGGTGAACGGTGTGAACGTAAAAACTAAAAAGTCCAAAATAGCTGCTTTTTTATAACATTTTATTTCCCCAAAAATTATAAAAAATGGATTAAAAGTTTTATATCAGCAAATATGGTATCAATAAAAAGTAAAGATCATAATAAAAAGTTTGTGATTTTTTTTTAAGCACAACAGTCATAGAAAAGTATGTTATCATGGGTTTCATTTTAATCGTATTGACCCAAAGAATAAAGAACAGATGTCATTTTTACCATACATTGTACGGCGTGAAAACGCAGCCTTCCAAAATTTGCAAAATTGCGGTTTTCTTTTTAATTTCACCACACAAATAGTATTTTTTTTGGTTGTGCCATACATTTTATGGTAAAGTGAGTGATGGCATTACAATGGACAACTAAGACACGCCCTCATACTAGTCTGTGGATGAAAATATAAAAGAGTTATGATTTTTTTGAAGGCGAGGAGGAAAAAACAAAAACGTAAAAATAAAATTGTCTGCGTCCTTAAAGGGGTACTCCGGCGCTTAGACATCTTCTGATCGTGGGGGTCCCGCTGCTGGGGACCCCCATGATCTTGCTCGCCGCACCCCGTTTAAAATCAGTCTCCGGAGAGTGTTCGCTCCGGGTCTGATTACTGTCGATCACGGGGTGTAGCATTGTGATGTTAAGGCTCCACCCCGTGTGATGTCACGCTCCGCCTTTTAGAGGTCTTTGCATCACATCAATACTTGGTGGTGTAGGTGGCACATGGTGTTTTTTGCACACCTTTCCTTTTGTTTAATAAAAAAAAAAATGGTCCATACATTTTATCCTAAGCATATTATTAAAAGTTACGTTTTACGTAGTGCATATCCTGCCACCCGTATGATGCCACACATCTGATGCCAAGTTCTTTTTTCACCCACCTTCGTCTGGTATTGCCACCCACCGCACCACTCACCAGGTCACTTTCAGGAATCCTGATGCTTCTGCTGCCACCTCCAGGCTGTCTCATTCTGCCAACATATGTTCTCCTCATGCTGATGCCAGCTCCAGGCTGTGTCATTAATCCACTATATCATCTCCTCCAGGCTGTGTCATTCAGCCACTATATGTTCTCATCATGCTGCCGCCAACTCCAGGCTGCTTCATTCAGCCACTCTATGGTCTCCTCATGCTTTCGCCACCTCCAGGCTGTGTCATTGAGCCAGTATATGTACTCCTCATGCTGCCACCAACTCCAGACTGTGTCATTAACCCACTATATGATCTCCTCATGCTGCCGCCACCTCCACGCTGTGTCATTCAGCCACTTTATGGTCTCATCATGCTGCCGCCACCTCGATGCTGTGTCATTCAGCAACTATATGGTCTCCTCATGCTTCCACCACCTCCAGGCTGTGTCATTCAGCCACTGTATGGTCTCCTCATGCTGCCGTAACTCCAGGCTGTGTCATTCAGCCACTATATGCTGCCTTCAACTCCAGGCTGTGTCATTCAGCCACTATGTGGTCTACTTATGCTGCCACCAACTCCAGGCTGTGTCATTCAGCAACTATATGTTCTCCTCATGCTGCCGCCACCTCCACGCTGTGTCATTAAGCCACTATTTGGTCTTCTCATGCGGCTGCCACCTCCACGCTGTGTCATTCAACCACTATATGGTCTCCTCATACTGATGCCACCTCTAGGCTCTGTCATTGTGCCGCTCTGCGACAGTAATTCGAATAGCGAAGCCTCTGATCTGCATGACATACTGAATAACATTATTATTTCACTAACCAAGCACACACCCTATGCGTGTTACAGCAAGGTAAAGTGTTCTACACCCCTATTGAGGCTCTCTGTAGGCCAGATATAGCCATTTTTAATAGCGATTCGCCGTGAATAAATTCAGACCGAAGCTAATTTGGGGGGGAAATTCGGCGAATCGGCTGAATTGAATTTTTAAAAAATTAGCTCATCTCTATTAGGCATTAATAACAGGTGACAATGGCTTTTAGTGCTCTGCCTAACTGGACCCTATGTCCCTTATAGCTGCGGTACACCACTACAGCAATGGAGTCGCTGTGTTTTACACCCAAAAGTGTACTTTCTCTCTCTCTGTGTCAGAGCTTTTATGCAGGGATTTGGGCTTGTTGTGAATCGCTGCTCTTAAGCTGTTTTTTTGTGCAATGTACACAATTGTGGTAGCCCTTGGGGGCATATAGTAGTGGGGATGTTGTATCGGTATATTAGGGGTTAATGTTAACCCTATAGTTCGTGACGCCAGGCTGAGGGTTAGTATGCTGAGGTAATTCTCCGGCCTATCTCCACCCTTCCCAGTAACGATAGGTGCATGAAATGACTGAAGGTCCGCAAGGAGATTTAACTTGAACTTGAACAACTTTACTTAAGTGCTTACGGTACATCCAAGGCACAGTAACAGTCTAATATAACAGTCCTTATATTGCTCAGTGACTGACAGTTGTTGCAGACCTTGAGGTATTTAGAAAGTCTCTGAATTTAGGGTAGATGTTGCAGATCTGTCCGGATTTAGGGGTTAGATTAGGTCCGGTGATGCTGCAGAGTGTACACACTCTCGATTTAGCATTAATCAGCCGTTGCCGCAAGGCTCAGGCCTAACTCACTGCGAGAATAGCTGCGCAGGTCCTTCTCGGTTGAAAGCCCAGGAACAAGAGAGATGCTTACTGCTTGGCTGCGCAGGAACAAGAGAGAGAATAATGGCCGCCGCTCCCTTATATGGGCAGGGGCGGGGTGAATCTGATTGGTCCGAATACCTGTCATTCACTCGTACACAGAATGATGGGATTGCATACGTCTTAGGGACCTCCACAGGTCCTCAAGCAGAAATACCATAGAGTTCACCCAGTCACGTGACCCGCAGGTCCTGGTACGCTACGCGCAGGTAATTAACTATTCATTTACATTTATATAACTATATTTACATAAACCTTGCATAAGTTACTGGTTTACTAGATGGAATAGAGGTGACAAGGGGTAGACTATACAACATGGACCCCTACGTCCTAGGGACTCTGGCTATGGGGACCCATACACATAAAGGGACCGCATAGAATGCGGTACCGGGACACCACACAATGCTCTCTCTCTCTCTCCCTGCAATGAAACGCTCTCTCTGAAATAAAATGCTGAAATGAGTGACTGGCTGCAAAATGGCTGCCAATTATATAGGGCTGTGACATACACAGGGGTGGCTGGCTGCTAATAGGCTGCATGTCATCCCGCCTACCCGCCTTGCCTCCTTCCCAGAGTTCCTTTCCCCGTGTCCTCACATGTGGATCCGACATTTTAAATGCCCTGGAGCCTGGACCATACTAAATGGAGTTTAATGAAGTGATTTGTGTGATCAAGTCAAAGCGATTTGGATTTAGCAGATTCGATTTGCTCATTCCTAGTCATTAGTACTGAGGAGATTTGTATTTTAGAGAGTAATAACTACTCTTTCCAAATATACATTATATTTTATAGCATATACTTTTTCACCACCTTTGGGATATGTCCTTTTTAAATTCTTTGACTCTCTCCAGTCTAACTAGTAACCATCATTACATGTTTTTAGAAGTTGTGGGCTTTGAGGCATTGTCCTGATTAATATATTAATTTTATCTTAATTATAATTTTCATATGGAAGATCAGAATCCACCAACAAAGTAAGAAGCCAATGCTGTCTGGGCGTCAACTTCTACACAGAGAAGATTTAGCTGGAAGAAATCACATTATGTACCAGCTTAAATAGATAAGGAAGGACTATAGAGAAGATGTGAGTCACTAATATAATTGTGGATTCTGCCTCAATATGTCCCATCAGAGCTTTAGTCACTTGTAAGTTCTACAGTGATGATGAGTGAAAAAACAACTCCCAGCATCATAACCTTACCACTGCTTAGGTCATACTTGGTGATGTAGTTTTTACATGTTAAAAACTACTTTAGCAGCATCCACTTACTTGTCGATTGGTATATTTAATAAATGTACTGGAAATAATTTTCCCTGGCATGCTACAACATGGGCGTTCATCACAACAGGCTAAAAAATTACTTTGGGACGGAGGAGGGGTGTGGGGTGACACCATTTTGTATCGCACCAGGTGACACCCACCCTAGCCATGCCACTGCATTAAATGTATAAGTTTAGCAAACATATCAGTAAAACAATATAAATAAAGTATTTTGCTTGCATATATCTAAACGATTACAAGGCAGTGATGCCTCTTTGTGTGTTTGCTTTTCCATTGCAGTCACAGTAGACTTGTAACTGCCATTAGATTTATTTGGTTAGGAGTTGCTAAATTTGTCTTTTGTGTTACCTATAACTTGTAAGACCACAACTGAACATTAACATTAATGTCATCATTGCTGAATAGTATACAAATAAATATACACAGGATGTAGTTAAGACAAACTTGTTTATGATACTGCACTGAACAGTACTACAGTGCTTTCAGGTATATAAAATCCAATAATGTTGGTTGTCAAATGGCTAAAAGCCAGCACATTTATGTGAATCATGAACACTACTAAGGAAGAGAAAATAAAACTATAAAAGGAAGACAAAAGCCATAGAATGAACTTCTTACACATTAACTTGTAGTTTGTCTTGTAGTTTACAGGAAATGGACATGCTGTTGTAATACTTCCACATGGTTTAGGACCTAAATTCTGACTGTGCATCTGAATATTTATTATATATATATATTTTTGTATAATATGATTGCTATCAGTGACACCATTACAATGTGACATGCTGCGATATTCTTTGTTATCACTGCTATTACATTTTATGAAAACTGTGATATTTTACACTGTTATAAATATTCAATGTTATGCAGAAACAATATAAAGTTCATAACTAATTTACATGCAGTATTATGTTTATCAATTCAATTTTTAAAATGTACATGATATGTACATTAAAATGATTTTCATCTACTTTTGTAACAATAATGTCACGTCTGGGGTAGGGTTCAGTGCAGACCTGGATTTAGGCCCAACCACTGTCCCCACCCACTTGGAAGTGTAATGTCCCAGTACAGGACATGGTCCTGCCCTACACTTAGGCCCTGTCAAGTTTAGTCCCTCAGTGACCTGTGGGTCTCCTACAGTGTCTCCCCTGCTGTTACTTTAATGTTATTTATTGTACCATATGTATAGTCTGTATAATAATGTATAGACAGTATAACGGACCTTTGGAATACTAATGTAAATGTCTAAAGGACCTTTGATGTTATCACATGTTACCCAGAGAGCACCAGCTTAACACATGACCCGAAGCTTGACCTATAAGCTTCTAATACAGCCCCCCCTTTATAAGGAAGGGAGGTGCTGCAATCTGCCTCTTTTGCTGTTGAGGAACCGAGAGACCAGATGTCTCAGTGCTAGTGTCCAGCTACCTGGAAGGCCTCAAATCTACCTTCACTTCCTGTAAGTCAAGTCTATGTCTGCTTTCACTACCTATAGTCCAGTCAAGCCTAAAGTCAATTATCTAAAGTCTATTACAAGTACAACTAGTCCCAGCAAGCTGTGAGGTCCTTCTTTGTTCCTGGACACCTCTATGGGATTCTGGCCAAGCTGTAGAGACTATAGCAACTGTCTGACCTCAGTAAAGCCTCTGTTAAACCATAACCTGGTCGTGGACTCTCATTTCACTGCCTAGCCATTGGGATAGCGGACATATCGTTTGGGGATGTTCCCGATACCCAAAAACCACTCTGGTGTCATGAACATTAGGGGTTAATTACACCTTGCCCCTGGGGTTTATATCATCTTCCCCATCCACCTACACCACTACACCCCGTGGTCCCATCAATCACAGCGGCTCACCACAGAAGATCCGCCCTTAACAGCGTCTCCAGTTGAGTGATGGTCCCTGTGCTGAACTAAGTGCAGGAGCATCAAAAAATGCAGGTCAAGAATAAGAGTAAACAAAATGACAAAGAGTAAACCGGAGCATGCCAGAGAGTCAGATCTAAGAGAGTAGTGTAGTACAAAATCAGAGAGAAACCTGAGTCAGAACAGGCAAGGGTAAACAGAAAAGGAGATGAAACCGTATAGGAACACAGACAAATGGAATGCCACTGGGATGTGGGAACACTGATTCTGCAGCCAATAGGTGCAGTGCTCCAACCTCCTGATAGGCCAGCTGGCACTTTACTCACAAGTTACAAATTATTATTTGTAATCAATAAGAACTGTGTGAGTTAAAGAATACTACCCTCTGAAAAGAGATGTTAGCCAAGGGTCAGCAAAGAGAGGGCAGATGATAGGTCTGTGATTTCTGGTTTATCACAAGAGTGCCGGATAAGACAACCTATGTCTTAACCCACATGTTGGTCCCGGGAACCACTAGGATGGACAGATGGATGTCCATGGAGAGTAGTTAGATGAGCTGAACTCACCCCAAGCTGAAGGCACTCGATGTCTAGTAAAGGCAATGGCAACTACCCTGTATCATGGGGTAACCCATGAAATTAATTGACTGTAAAAAAAATTAAGATGGCTGCCATTGGGACAGACTATTTTGTCCATGTAGACATGTGAACTGTAAAGTATAAATATTAGTGCTCCCCTTAGTAGAGAGAATCCAGCTGCATGTGATTTCGATCTAACGGTAACACAGTCAGTATGACTGTTAGAGTCTTAATTTTTTCTCTTAGTTATCCCTAATCTTCATAAAACCTTAGGAATTGCATGCCGTACATTATTTTCAGAAGGCGAATATGTAAGGACAAACTACATCAGGTTTTTCTTTTCATAAATAGAGGTGTTGCCTGTAGCTTATGCCAGATATGATTTATCTAGTGCAAAATAGTAATCTGCTGTAGGCAGCTGTGTTTATCTGCACATTTTTTTTTCTAGAATGGTGTCACAGTGTGTGACAATATTTTCAGATTAGAACAATTAGCACAATTAACAAATATGATAAAGGGAATACTGTGAACTAGTGAGTAATTGAACCCTCAAGATTCATAAGCCCAGATGACTCAGAGACTTAAAGTGGGATTCCCGTCATAGAATGTATGAAGGTATATAGAAGATATATTATATGGATAAAATATACCATAGCATTTTGATTAGGGTCAGATGTTATGTGAATTGTTACAACTCTTTCTCTATTGTCTATTTACTGAAAAAGACAATGGGGGAGATTCATCAAAACCTGTCCAGAGGAAAAGTTGCCCAGTTGCCCATAGCAACCAATCAGCTCGCTTCTTTCATTTTTAACAAGGCCTCTGCAAAATGAAAGAAGCAATCTGATTGGTTGCTATGGGCAACTTAGCAACTTTTCCTTTGCGCAGGTTTTGATAAATCTCCCCCAATATGAACAGCATTCCATGACAGTAAAAGATCAGGGGCTAGGAAAATACAGTTTTCTCGCAATATAAACAAAAGGAAAAATAGCCAGCACAACAACCTAATACACAGGTGCCCACTGCTGTGGCAAATACAAAATGTACAAAAAAGAAAGTTGCAACAGCACTCTTGGTCAAAAATGGAGGCTCTTAGCACACTTTTTGATCGCAGTATACACACATACGTTTAAAGCAATTTCCTATACTTTTGTTTAATAAAAAAAAATGTATAGATAAAATATTTTAGATTAATTAACATAAAGCACAATTATTCTTAATAAATAACATTTATTACAAAGCTTGAAGCTAAACTGGCAGAGCAAGTGCAACTGAGAAATGCTGGTTTCATACCAACCACAGTCATCCTGGAGTTGGCGAATTTCAAGGTGCATAACAGATGGATCTTCCTTTCTACCTCCTGGCATTTAAGAGACGCTCATAAACTAATGTTCACACTTTAAGAACAATTAAGTCAAATAAGCAAACAACATTATTTAAAGACTAGAAACACTTCCCATCCGTATTTATAGCTAAAGCAGAAATATCTTTGTTCTCAACATGTGAGTTGTATTGAGCCTTTTCTATATGTAGCTTACTTTATTTATTTATTTTTCTTTTGTATATTTCTTTTTTAAGTTATGAAAGAGAAAGCTGAATATTCATAAACTAATCAAGGTTAAAAATGCAGTATAGGATTCATACTATAAGTTACCCTAGTGTATAAAATAGAAGGTACTATATTAGAAAGGTTTACCGCAATCATAAAGGGGTGCAGTTGTGTTCCTTATAATGAATTTTAGGCAGCTGCCTACTGCACAGTTACCTCCCCTCTTAAGAGGTATCCCTGAATGTTACAATAAAGAGACGGCTTTGTTTACTGCATGCATTTTACCATGAATTGTTAGGACTTTAAAATGTGGCTTTCGGCTGCATGGTTTTTGCAGTTAAACACATTAGGGGACATTTATGAAGCCACGCCAGCAGAATTGTTTGCTCACAAGTCGCCACTTCTGCATAAAAATTTGCAACTTAGTACCATTTAGCCCGTTTGTGCCATGAAGAAGGAAAATTGCTTTTTGACATACTCTCAATTATAAATCGAGATTAAAAAAAATTAAGATGGAGCACTCACCATACTTTCCACGGGGAACATGGCAAAAGTTTCACAACAACAGATGTGGTGTCTCGATACCGCATCCTGTACGGTACCTGTATAGAGGTCCCCATAGCCAGAGTCCCTAGGACGTCGGGGTCCTTCTTATCTAGTCCGCCCCTTGTCACCTCTCATCTAGGTATTAGTAATCTAACAGTTTATTCAGGATTTATATAAATATAATTGTAAAAATGTATATAATTGGTTAATTACCTGTACGGAGCGTAGCAGGTCCTGATCAGGTAAACTCTATGGTTTTTGCTTAAGGACCTTTGGAGGTCCCTATGATGTATTGCACCCATCATTCCTTGTAACAGTGAGTGACAGTTATTTGGACCAAACAAAGCAGCCCTGCCCCTGCCCATATAAGGGAGCGGCGGCCATTGTTAGCTCTCTCTTTCCTTGTGGGCTGTTGTTAGAGAAGGATCTGCGCTGCTGTCATCTGTGAGTTTAGGCCCGAGCCTTGCGGCGACAGCTGATCTTTTCAAACCGTGAACGTATCAATCCCTAAGCACTCTGCAAGATCACCGGACCATATCTAACCCCTAAATCCGGACGGATCTTCGCAAATTACCCTGAATTCTTAGACTTATAACAAAAGTCAAGGCAACTGTCAGTCACTGAAGTGTATGGAGACTGTTTAAATGAGACTGTTACTGTTCATTGGATGTACCGCAAGCCTTTAAGTAAAGTTTACCCAAGTTCAAGTTCAACTACCTTGTGGACCTTTAGTCATTATTTGCATGCACCTATCATTGCTAGGAAGGGCGGCGATAGGCCAGAGAATTACCTCAGCATACTAGCCCTCAGCCTGGCATCACCAACAATAGGGTTAACCTTAACCCCTGATATACTGAAGCAAAACCCTGATTACACTACCCCTACCCCAGAGGCCTACCCCAAAGCCTTTTTGGCGTTGCACGAACAGGATTCATGTGTGTGCCTACTACAGTCGCCACTAGTGAAAGTGTACTCCCCCCCAGAAAACAAACTTTATTAATGTATTGTGACTTATACTCCGGAGTAAGGGGTTGCGCACACGGTGCTGTGTGGAGGAAGTGCGCATGTAAAGTAAGGGGGAGGCGAACAACACAGCGGAGCTACAAGCTGTAAAAGAAGAACTGAAGTTAGCGTGGGGCCTTCCTGCGCACGTGATCCAGAGACCCCGCCCACCGAAACCCTCGGTGCCGCGGCGGCCATTTTTATGGAGTCTAGTGCCGGAAACCAACAAAGAGAGAGAGTTCAGCGTAGGCGTAGAGTGCGACAACGCGTTGGAAGCTATAAGGAGCTGGAACAGTACGGGTATCTGAGACACCAGATTGCCGAATTAAAGTCATATATAGAGTCCCTTCAGCTGCCGATCAACGCACTCAAATTTTTAAAAAAAAGCTATTGAGTTTCAAGTCACCTCTCTCAAATTTGAAATCTACGCTCTCAAGCTCCAGATTAGAGAACAACTGCGTATTTCCTCGGACTTAGGAATTCAAGATCTATTTTAAGGGCCAGCATACCAAATACAGAGATGTCAGAACCTGCAGTGCCACAGCAGGGGGGCAATGCTCCAGTGACCCCACCAATGGGGTCTACATCCCAAGTCAGGAGGGTGTTGCCGCCTTCACCAGCACGTTCTACCTCACAAAGATGTGCTCTACCTGTGATCCCAGCAAGACCTCCATCACAGGCGGAGCAGGACCCAGCAAGTCCACCTCCAGTCACTCCCTATGTTTTGGGAGCCCCTATTGCTGCACCTGTCTTCTTGGGGAATCATGTGCTTCCCACCTACAATGGTAACCCTTTTACATTGAGAGACTTTAAAGAAAAGTTCTACAGCCTCTTTGGATTTTACGCATTACCCCCTCATCAACAGATACAGCTACTTCTGGGACAGCTCCAGGGACCCGCGGCCGATAAAGCTACAGTGGGACAGATTTTTAAAGGACTTTCTCAAGTGTTTGAATCTTGCTCTCCCTCGGAAGTACGCCTCAGACTATATGAACGGCGTCAGAAGCCAGGTAAGACTCTCAGAGCATATGCAGTAGCTTTACAGTGTGCGTTAGAGGCGGTACAGAAGTTGGACGGCATCACGCCCGATCAGGGCAATCGAGTACTGATGGACCATTTTATAGAAGGGGCACTGAACAAATGGGACAAGGCCCAATTAAGGATGCTGGCTGTGCAAAATCCTGACATGGCTTTCCCAGCTTTTAAGAGACTAGCGGTTAAAGTGATAGAGTCGGGACCTCAGACAGTGGAGGCTAGTGTTCCCATTACAGAATCTCCAGTGCCCTCAAACCAGCCACCTGTCCCTTCTCAGCCTGCCCTGCCAACAACATCTTCTAGCCCTTGGACAGCTGACCTACAAGACATCAAACAGGACATTGAGCAGTTAGCCAAGGCCTTTAAAGAAATGGCTGTACGGCCGAATCCTTCTAGATCTGCAACACCCCCACCTAAGAAAGCTGACCCCCGCCCTGCTGATCCACCTAATACCCCTCCTGTGAGACCACCTTGGAGTCAGAGACCTGTCTGTAGTTATTGTAACAAGAATCGACACTGGAAGAGCCAATGTTGGGCTTTAAACGGGCGTCCCCTGGGGTCGAGGACCGCACCCCAGGAGTAGCGTCTGAAGGTCCAGAATCAACCAGCAACAAGAAGGGACTGTTTATGTATGTAGCTTCTTGTCCTTATTTACAGGAGATAGTTGAAGGTATCCAGTTACAAGCTCTGATAGATACGGGGTCTCCGGTGTCCACTATTCCGCAGGGGTTTTTCTATAATATTGGGGCCCAGAAAGGTTGTGTGACCCTCAGGAAGCGGAGTTTAGAGTAATTGCAGGGAACGGGAAACCAGTACCCAGGCATGGCTACTGGGAGCCCATGGTGCAGGTGGGAAAACATGTGTTAGGGAGGCAGGGTGTGATTGTCACCAATGTTAGGGATGAAGGGGCAGCTGATTTCATCTTAGGCATGAATATTATGAGGCACTGTTTTGATGATATTGTCTGTGCACTGCATGCATCTCTCCCTCACTTGTCACCCCCAGGCCGGCGAGCTGCCCAACACCCCCTCAAAATCCTCCAAGCGGAACAGAAGTTCATGAATCATCAAGGAGAAATCTGTCGATTCAAGATATACGAGCCGTGAGTCTATGGAGACAGTTATTTGGTGTCGTGCCCGACCCGGGGTGAAAAATCAAGATTATCAAGAGCTCTTGGAACCCCTTGTACTGGAAGATTGCCCCTTGGTGCGAGCCGCTAGAAGCCTGGTAACAGTACGTAATGGGAAGGTTCGAGTGAGACTTATTAACCACTCTCACACCGTCCGACTACCCAAGTATACCCCGGTGGCTACCCTTCACCATTTAGATGTCAGAGATGTGGTCTTGAAGTCACAAGTGGCTCAACGAGGACCTGACCAGAATCCTGCAGAACTTTGGTGGAGCCAACTACAAATAGGAGGTGACGATACTCCCAAGGAACAGGTGGAAGGAGTCACCCAGGTAGCTAAGAGATATCAAGAAGCTTTCAGCAAGATCCCCACAGACTTTGACAGGACCACCATGATCAAACATAGGATTCTCACTGGGGACAGTCCACCCATTAACCCCTTAAGGACTCAGGGTTTTTCCGTTTTTGCACTTTCGTTTTTTCCTCCTTACCTTTTAAAAATCATAACCCTTTCAATTTTCCACCAAAAAATCCATATTATGGCTTATTTTTTGCGTCGCCAATTCTACTTTGCAGTGACATTAGTCATTTTACCCAAAAATGCACGGCGAAACGGAAAAAAATCATTGTGCGACAAAATTGAAAAAAAAACGCCATTTTGTAATTTTGGGGGCTTCCGTTTCTACGCAGTGCATATTTCGGTAAAAATTACACCTTATCATTATTCTGTAGGTCCATACGGTTAAAATGATACCCTACTTATATAGATTTGATTTTGTCGCACTTCTGGAAAAAATCATAACTACATGCAGGAAAATGTATACGTTTAAAAATGTCATCTTCTGACCCCTATAACTTTTTTATTTTTCCATGTACAGGGCGGCATGAGGACTCATTTTTTGCGTTGTGATCTGAAGTTTTTATCGGTATGATTTTTGTTTTGATCGGACTTTTTTATCACTTTTTATTAATTTTTTTAATGGTATAAAAAGTGAACAAAATACGCTTTTTTGGACTTTGGAATTTTTTTGCGCGTACGCCATTAACCGTGCGGTTTAATTAATGATATATTTTTATAGTTCAGACATTTAGGCATGCGGCGATACCACATATGTTTATTATTATTATTTTTTACACTGTTTTATTTTTTTTATGGGAAAAGGGGGGTGATTCAAACTTTTATTAGGGAAGGGGTTAAATGACCTTTATTAACACTTTTTTTTTAACTTTTTTTTGCAGTGTTATAGGTCCCATAGGGACCTATAACACTGCACACACTGATCTCCTATGCTGATCACTGGCGTGTATTAGCACGCCTGTGATCAGCATTATCGGCGTTTGACTGCTCCTGCCTGGATCTCAGGCACGGAGCAGTCAATCGTCGATCGGACACCGAGGAGGCAGGTAAGGGCCCTCCCAGTGTCCGGTCAGCTGTTCGGGACGCTGCGATTTCACCGCGGCAGTCGCGAACAGCCCGACTGAGCAGCCGGGTCACTTTCAGATTCACTTTAGAAGCTGCGGTCAGCTTTGACCGCGGCTTCTAAAGGGTTAATACCGCACATCGCCGCGATCGGCGATGTGTGGTATTAGCCGCGGGTCCCGGCCGTTGATGAGCGCCGGGACCGACGCGATATGATGCAGGATCGCGCTTCATATCGCGGGAGCCGGCGCAGGACGTAAATATACGTCCTGCGTAGTTAAGGGGTTAAGGAGAGACATCGCCCTGTGGCTCCTGGGATGTATCAGACCATAAAGAAAATGCTCGTGGAGATGAAAGAAGCGGATGTCATCCAGGAAAGCCAGAGTCCTTGGGCTTCACCTTTGGTCCTGGTGAAGAAAAAAGATGGGACTATCCGCTTCTGCGTGGACTACCTGAAGTTGATTGGCATAACTCATAAGGATGCCTATCCTCTCCCCCGTATTGAAGAATCCTTGACTATATTGGGGTCTGCCGCCTACTTTTCCACACTGGATCTGACGAGTGGTTACTGGCAGGCGCCAATGGCGGAAGAGGATAGAGAGAAGACCGCATTTGTGACCCCTATGGGTCTCTTCAAGTTCAAAAGTATGCCCTTTGGACTGTGCAATGCACCGGCTACTTTCTAACGCTTAACTTCCAGAGTGTTCGGTTGTATTTAGATGATGTCATTGTCTATTCCCGGACATATCAGGAACACCTGGATCACCTGAAAGAAGTTTTCCAAGTCCTTATCCAACATGGACTCAAGGTTAAACCTTCCAAATGTCACTTGCTAAAGCCACAAGTACACTATCTGGGACATGTCGTCAGTGCTCAAGGAGTCCAGACAAAGTGAGTGCTGTGAAAGAGTGGCCTACACCCATGACAGTACGAGACGTCCGAAGTTTCCTGGGATTTGCTGGTTATTACTGACGCTTCATCCCCCCTTTTGCTCAAATTGCTGGACCCTTAACCGAGTTACTGAGAGGGACTGACCGGGACAATTATAATGGGAGGCTCCCCATACAGTGGGCTGAAGAACAAGAAGATGCCTTTCGAGCCCTGAAGTACCTCCTCATGGAACCCCCCATTTTGGCATATCCTGACTACAGCCTACCGTTCCGTTTATACACAGATGCTAGCTTCAAAGGTCTGGGGGCAGTCTTATCTCAAGTGCAAGATGGCAAAGAATGGGTGATTGCCTATGCCAGCCGACATCTCCGAGGTGCCAAGAAGAATGACGCCAACTATAGCTCCTTCAAACTGGAGCTCCTGGCCCTGGTCTGGGCCATTACTGAGAAGTTTAAGGACTATTTGGCTGCTACTCCCTTCGCGGTCTACACTGATAACAACCCCTTGGCCCATTTGAACACTGCTAAGTTGGGAGCTCTTGAACAGCGCTGGGCCTCTCGGTTGGCCAACTCTGATTTCAACATTAAGTACCGCACCGGAAAAACCAATGTTAATGTGGATGTTCTTTCTCACATGGCCCCGGGAGAAGCACCTCCTGCTGAAGATGTGTGGGAAGATGTGGAAATGCCTCCCTTCTACAAAAGGTTCGTGAGCCAGAGTGCTCTTACTGCCCAGGCGGGTGACGGACCTGAATCTCCCAAAGTCCCTGAACATTTGTCTACATGGAAGACACTTCAGGATGAAAGCCGGGTTATCGGGGACCTATTCGACTATTGCCTCCACAAGAAAGTGCCCACTCGGGTGCACAAGACACAACGGGACTTTGAATTGAAGCGGCTATGGTGGCAGAGGAATCGCCTGTTCCTACACAAGGGATTGGTCTACCGAAATTCCCTGGACCCAGTCTCCGGAGACCGCATACACCAAATTGTGGTTCCCAGAAGAGATGCAGCCATGGTCCTGAATGCCTATCATGATCAATCCGTCCACTTCGGGGTCCATAAGACAGAGGTCACCGTCAGAAGGAGATTTTACTGGATTGGAATGCGGGAAGACATCGAGAAATAGTGTGCCGAGTGCTCCGTGTGCAATGTGATTAAGAATCGTCGAAAGGACGCAAGAGCCCCTTTACATCCCATCTGTACGGAGAGACCGAACCAGATTGTTGCCTTGGATCATCTGACGCTGGCCCCCACGCGATCTGGCTATTGTCATGCTCTAACCATGGTGGATCATTATTCCAAGTGGGTGGTCGTGGTCCCTGTCAAGTATCTTACTACCAAGACTGCTGCTCAGCTCTTCTATCGTCATTGGATCCAACCTCTGGGGTGTCCCGAATCGGTCCTCAAGGATCCGGGAACAGCCTTTGAAGCCCAGTTGTTCCAAGAACTTTGCCGGTTGCATGACTGAAAGAAGCTCCGAATGACGGCCTACCATCCCCAAGGGAATAGGCTCTGTGAGAGGATCAATCAAGTGTTCATCCAAATGCTCAGAGCTGCCTCTGTCTCAAAGCACGAAGAGTGGCCCCAGCTGTTGCCTGAACTCCTAGAAATTTACAGCAACACTGTCCACTGCTCTACGGTGTATACGCCTTTTTTCCTGATGATGGGCCCCACACGGCAAATTGCCAAAGGATCGGACCTTCGGGTTGCAGGCACCTTTCAACAATTCCCCTCAGGTTTCCCAAGGTTAGGTGTCAGAGCATCAACGAAGAATTGAGGAAGCCAAAGACATTGTTGATTAGAAAATGGGTGAAGTTCATGAGCGCCAGCAGAAAGATTATAATCTACATGCTTCGGCTCAGCCCTTACAGCTTGGAGATAAAGTGTGGCTCAGAAAATTCCCTAGAACCCATAAATTGGACTCATTGTGGGAAACGGAACCATATACCATTACTGCAGTCCCTTATCCCGAAACGGACGTGTAAGAGATACAGAAAGACGGGTTCGAGCAACAGGTGGTCCACAGAAATAGGATAAAAGTGTGCCTGAAAGAACATATGCTTGGGCCATCTCCTTCTACTCCTTCTGTTACTTCTACTCCACCTCCAACAAGGCTAGTGAGAGAATACATGCCGGGAGAAGGGATCCATCCCACTATGGACGTTCCCTTGTTCCCATCTCAGCAGCCTACCATGTATTGGGGTATACCGTTTCCAGTTCCATCCAGCCAGCTGCCACTGGTTGCTCCACCTAGCCAGTTGCTAATAGCTGTTGCTCCCTGTCATCCACCATTGGTCGCTACACCCAACATCAGTCCTGCTCCTGTGACCGCACCAGGTATTGATGCCCCTACTCCACCTGTCTTCAGAGAACCCCCCAGTCCAACCGAAGATATTGCTTCTGTTTCCAGCCCTCCAGCTGGTCCCTCGGGGACTGAAGTTCTTGAAGAATCTCCAAGAAAAGGAACATCTGACGACTCTGAGGTGGTGTTGCGGCGGTCTCAAAGGACTACACAGGGCAAACTACCCATAAGGTACCAGGACTCACATTTAGTGCCTGCACACATAGTACCTTTGATAACCCACTTCAATGCTCTGCCTATAACTTTTCAGTACTCTAGATTACTGACTTAAATGTACTACTTCAAGTTTCTCTAATACATACACCAAAATAAATATCTCACTTAAGAAAACACTTTAGGGATTGTAGCCTATTGAAATTCAATTCCTGCCATTGTTAGGTATACATCTTCTTCTCATTCTTTGCATGTGAGAGATGCTCCACCTGGCCAGTAGGTGCTCTTGCGAGCTAACAAATGAAACACGTAATTCTTAAAGTAACCTAGGTAGGTTATGTGAAGTGCTCTAGGGGTAAGTAGCATGTAGCCGATAGACCCTAGCAGCCAACCTTACTGTGATCTAGCTTCCGGCTAGCCAGTATAACTTTCGTGTACTAACAGGTAATTTATTGTTGGGGAAAAAAATGTGTGAGATAATAAAAATGTCTAGTCAGCTTGACGCTAAAGGTATGTAGAGCTGTACTAATGTCTAGTTAGCCTCATAAAATGGGTAGAGAGCTAATAAAAATGACATAGGAGCTAGTAACTAGATATCAGATAGCTGCCTAATTGTCTAGAAAGCTTTAAAATTTTATAGTAAGTTTAATAAAATGTCTAAGAAGTTAGAAACTAAAGGTTAGATAGCTTCGTTAATGTCTAGATAGCATTAATGTCTAGATAGTATTAATGTCTAGATAGTACCAATGTCTAGATAGATTTCTATTGTCTAGTCCAGATACTAGTAAGAGTATCAGAGAATGTAAATGTGTTCAATGTTTACTTAGGATGTATACAAATTTATAAGTGTCATCCTGGTCTAGTCCTAGTTCCTCTGCCTTAGGGGACAGGCGTCGAGGTCGACTTATCTTAAGTAAGAGGGTTTGTGGTGTCCCGGTACCGCATCCTATACGGTACCTGTATAGAGGTCCCCATAGCCAGAGTCCCTAGGACGTCGGGGTCCTTCTTATCTAGTCCGCCCCTTGTCACCTCTCATCTAGGTATTAGTAATCTAACAGTTTATTCAGGATTTATATAAATATAATTGGTCACGTGATCAGGTAAACTCTATGGTTTTTGCTTAAGGACCTTTGGAGGTCCTTATGACTTATTGCACCCATCATTCCTTGTAACGGTGACAGTTATTCGGACCAATCAAATCGGTCCTGCCCCTGCCCATATAAGGGAGCGGCGGCCATTGTTAGCTCTCTCTTTCCTCGTGGGCTGTTGTTAGAGAAGGATCTGCGCTGCTGTCATCCGTGAGTTTAGGCCAGAGCCTTGCGGCGATGGCTGATCTTTTCAAACCGTTAGTGTATCAATCCCTAAGCACTCTGCAAGATCGCCGGACCATATCTATCCCCTAAATCCGGACGGATCTTCGCAAATTACCCTGAATTCTGAGACTTATAACAAAAGTCAAGGTCCGTAACAACTGTCAGTCACTGAAGTATATGGAGACTGTTTGAATGAGACTGTTACTGTTCATTGGATGTACCGCAAGCCTTTAAGTGAAGTTTACCCAAGTTCAAGTTCAACTACCTTGTGGACCTTTAGTAATTATTTGCATGCACCTATCGTTACTGGGAAGGGCGGCGATAGGCCGGAGAATTACCTCAGCATACTAGCCCTCAGCCTGGCATCACGAACAATAGGGTTAACCTTAACCCCTGATATACTGAAGCAAAACCCTGATTACACTACCCCTACCCAGAGGCCTACCACACAGATGCTTTGTCCGGCCTCCACTATTGTTAGTTACTAAAAACAATGTTACAAAAATTATCTGAAGTTAACCCTATCATTAACCTCTTAAATACGCGGGCTCACGAGCCGACCCCGTGTCATAGTGGACAGGTCCCGGCGGCTATCAGCCACTGGGACCTATGTCTAATGCCGGACATCACCGATCGCAGTGATGCCCAACATTTACCCCTTAAACGCCCTGATCAAAGTTGATTGTGGCATCTATAATGAAAAAAATCTATTCCTGGCAGCCCAGCTAAGCTGATCAGGACCACCGCAGTAAAACCGCGGTGTCCTGATCAGCTGAGAGGATGGCAGGAGAGCCCTTACCTTCCTCCTCAGCAGCCTGGAGCAATCGAGCACCGATAACACTGATCAATGTTATGCTATGGCATAGCATTAAACAGTGTATGCAATCTAAGGATTGCATGTAATAGTCCCCTATGGGGAATAAAAAATGGTGTAAAAAAAGTTAATTAATGTAAATTAACCCCTTCCCTAATATAAGTTTGAATCACAAAAATAAACATAAGCATATGTGATATCGCCGTGTACGTAAATGTTGGACTTATAAAAACTATAACGTTAATTAAACCGCATGGTCAACAGCGTAAAAAAAACAAACAAAATCCAAAATGTTTCACTTATTAGGGATTAAAAACCTATAGGGCTTAAAGAATTTAACTTTAATATTAGACGGGTTTTCATGTTGTAGCAAGATAGTATCACAATCTTAATCTTGGGTAGGATTAGCTATCCTCTTTAAAGGGGTACTCCGGTGGAAAACTTTTTTTTTTTTTTTTTAAATCAACTGGTACCAGAAAGTTAAACAGATTTGTAAATTACTTCTATTAAAAAAAATCTTATTCCTTCCTGTACTTATTAGCAGCTGAATACTACAGAGGAAATTATTTTCTTTTTGGAACACAGAGCTCTCTGCTGAATCCCGAGCACAGTGCTCTCTGCTGACATCTCTGTCCATTGTAGGAACTGTCCAGAGCAGCATATGTTTACTATGGGGATTTTCTGTGGACAGTTCTTAAAATGGACAGAGATGAGAGGGACTCCCTGCCTCCATCTCAACTGCATACTGCCACGGTGTGTCTTGGTCTTCTGTTTTGCCTTCCTCATAACCCTCTAGCTTCTCTGGCCGCTTCTGCTCCTCCACTCCTGACTGATTACTAGAAAAACGGTCCATTTGGCGAAACATAAACTGTGCTCCATTGTGCCCCTCCCCCTCCTCCTCCTCCAGTTCAGCCCCTCCAGGGCTCATGTGGCCGTGAGATGTAGATGCCACGTCTCCAGTGCCCTGACCAGCCATCGCTTCCAACACGTGTTGTAAGAAATGAAGCAGTGGAATGAGGTTCATCCTGTAATCCTGGCAACTTACTAATAATGTGGCTTCCTCAAAGGGCCTGAGCAAACGGCAGGTGTCACGTATGAGCTGCCACTGGTTGATATTGAAGTTACACAGGGGATTACCCCTATCTGCTTGGATCATTACGAAATCGGTGATGGCTTTTCTCTGTTTGTATAGTCGTCCAACATATGGAGGGTGGAATTCCAATGTGTGGCAACGTCACATATCAGACTATGTTGGGGGATATTGTTCTGATGCTGCAGCTCAAAGAGGGTGTGCTTTGCAGTGTACGAGTGGCTGAAATGCATGCAAAGTTTCCTCCAAATTGTTAGGATGTCTTGTAATTGGTAGAACACTTCAAGAACCACAAGAACCATATTGAATATGTGTGCCATGCATGGTGCATGGCTCTGCCTTCCCAGTCATGACAATATGTTCTTCCCATTGTCAGTCACCATGGTTTCCATTTCCAGTTTTCGTGGAGTAAGCCACGCTCCAATTTCTTTACAAATGACTGTTAGCAGTTCCTACCCTGTGTGACTCCATTCGCCAAGGCAAACCATGTGAAGAACAGCCTAACACCGCCTTGTCCTGCACACATGGTATGCGGAAGGGGCACTGAGACTTGTCTGTGTAGTGGAGGCTGAGGACACGGTGGAGGATGAGGAGGCAGAGTCGCACACTGTCACAGGACCAATGGCCTGAGAGTGTGGAGGAGGAAGTGGCGGGACCTGTCTAAGTTGGTGTTGTGGTTGTTCACCCAGTGAGCCGTAAAGGACATATATTGTCCCTCACCATAGTTACAGCTCCAGACGTTGACACTGCTGTGCACTTTGGTACACACCGACAGGCTCAAGGACTGGCCTACCTTCTGTTCCACAATATTGTGCAGGGATGGTACTGCTTTCTTCGCAAAGAAATGACGGCTTGGCACTCTCCACCTCGGCTTGGCACAAGTCATCAGTTCTCTGAAAGGTGCAGAGTCCACCACTTGAAAAGGAAGGGACTGCAGCACCAGCAACTTGGACAGGAGCACATTCAGCTTCTGCGCCATTTGATGAGTGGGCCCATACTGTTGTCTCTTGGACATGGCTTTGCCGAGGGATTGTTGGTGGAATGATTGACTAAAAGTAGGAGAAGCAGGAGCATCTGGAGCGATAGAAGGAGTGTATGACTCACAGCTCCCTTCGGCTGAGGTGGTGGGGCCTTGGCTGGCTGAAAGAGGGAGCAGCGTGCCACTGGGTGATGCAGCAGGCTGGAACACTACATCGGAGCCACGGTTCTCCCAGGATGCTTTATGGTGGTGCAGCATATGTTGACGCAAGGCCGTGGTGCCAACATTGGGACCCTGGCCACGCTTCACATTCTGCCGACACATCTTGCATGTGGCTATGTTAACCTCCTCTGGATGCTTGATGAAAAACTGCCACACCGCCGAGTAGATGATTTTCACACCAACAGTCCGGACTAATTGACTGCTACTGCCGCAATCTCCAGGGACCCCTGTTCCACTTCCTCCCGGGAAGGTAAGCTGCTGCGAAGCAGGTGGTCTCCCCCGAGCACGTTTGGCTCCAGATTTTCCACTTCTGCCACCATGCTGACTGCTAACCATGTTACCATCTTTCTGGCTCAGCTGCTGCCTCACTGGCAACCTGTAACCCTCTTCTCCTGATGATGATGATGAAGCCCCTTCTGCAGCTGGCTTCCAATTGTGATCGGCTTCATCACCATCAAAAATTGTCTGCACGTCACTGATTTCCTCCTCAGGTTCCTCAACAGTGTCTGCTTCAGGACCCTGTACGCTCGCAACACCACCTCCCTCGTCACTCTCCTCATCACTACTTCCCCACCTAGCGGAGGAAGCGGCGGATGTCTCCTCCACTTCTTGGCTGGGAAGTAGCTGCTGACTCTCCTCTATCAGATCGTCCTCAGTGAATAGTGGAGCTGAACCCACAGCATAAGATACTTCTGTAGGGGAGGAAACAGCATAGGACAGAGGCAATGGGAGGACAGGGACTGCTCCCGGGCCATTTCAACTGAGGGTTGTGTCTGAGAAACCCACCGACAGTTGACTGGGGTTATCAGATGTCACTTGTGATGAAGTGGATGAGGGTGTTAACCAATCGATGACGGCAGATGGGTTGGTGGTCGAGACACGACTGCTAGCTGAAGCCGGGAGCTCAGGCCTCGCCCCTTGTCTGCTGCGACCTCTGCCTGCGCCTAATGAATTTAGGCCTCTGCTACTTCTCTGTTCACGTCCTGGTACTTCTCTGCCTGACATACTTAGTGTGTATATGATAGGAGTCCAATACTCTTCACTATGCTTAAAACAGTATTTATCTAGAACAGCAGCGGGTGTGTACTTTTGGCTGTATCTAAGCCCTTGACAGATTAACAGGTACAAAATAATACACTAGTTAAGTGTACGTATGTTTTATGCACTTATGAGGGCAGAAAATGCGCTACAGTACACTTAAAAAAGTATCTGAGTACAACACCAGCCGGTGATTACTTTTGCCTGGAATTTCACAGTATGTCGGCCCTTGACAGATTAACTGGTACAAAATAGTACACTACTTAGATGTACGTATGTGGTATGCACTTATGAGGGCAGAAAAATATGCTACAGTACACTTAAAAAAAGCATCTGAGTAAAACACCATCCGGTGATGACTTTTGGCTGTCCTTTCACAATATCTAAGCCCTTGACAGATTAACAGGTACAAAATAGTACACTACTTAGATGTGGGTATGTGGTATGCACTTATGAGGGCAGAAAAATGTACTACAGTACACTTAAAAAGGTATCTGAATACAACACCAGCGGTGATTACTTTTGGCTGTCCTTTCACAGTATCTAGGCCCTTGACAGATTGCCAGGTACAAAATAGTGCATTACTTAGATGTATGTATGTGGTATGCACTCATGAGGGCCGAAAAATGCACTACAGTACGCTTATAAAAAATGTAATGGAGTAAAACACTAGCCGGTGATTACTTTTGCCTTGCCTTTCACAGTATCTAGGCCCTTGAGAGTTTAACAGGTACAAAATCGTACACAACTTAGATGTACATATGTGGTATGCACTTAAGAGGGCAGAAAAATGCGCTACATTGCACTTAAAAAAACGTATTGGAGTAAAACACCAGCCAGTGATTACTTTTGGCTGTTCTTTCACAGTATCTAGGTCCTTGACAAATTAACAGGTACAAAATAGTACACTACTTAGATGTAGGTATGTGGTATGCACTTATGAGGGAAGAAAAATGCGCTACAGGGCACTTAAAAAAAAACTTATTTTTGCACAACACCAGCAGTACAAAACAGTGCTGGAGTCGACAAAAGCTGTGTACTAAAATCAAAATTGCTCTATGTTGAAGACTATTAGAAATGGTCTGCTGGATATCATACCATCTACAGATTAGTAAGACCAGCAGATGATTTGTTGTGAAACAAAGACACAGAATTGCACTGATGATTTGTTGTGAAACAAAGACACAGAATTGCGCTGAAAAATTATTCCTGCCTCCTCTGCTAAGGTTTATGAAGTTGAGGCAGCTTGTTGAAATGTATGAGGCAACACACAGCTATCTGCCCCTCTCTGTTATACAATGATGTAGAAAATGACTGGGAGGTTACTGGCTGCAGTAAAAATCCTTTTCAGTGGAAAAAGGCACAAGGTGGGGACTAGGAGGTGAAACGCTGCTGTAATAAGCTTTTCTGTGTAACACACATGGAGCGATGTCCGTCCTATCTCTGCAGTGTAATGAATGAAGTGACTGGCCGCAATATGGCTGCCAACAGGGGTGGCTGGCTGCTGTTAGGCTGCATCCTGCATGTGATTCAGGGTCATCCCGCCTACCATTGTTCCCGCCTTGCCAGAGTTCCCTTCCCTCACACGTGGATCCGCCATTTTAGATGCCCTGGAGCCTGGACCACACTAAATGGAATCGATAACGAATTCGGATTTGTCAGCTTTGACTCCCTCATCTCTAATTGCCATGCTCCCTCCCCCCCCCCCCCCAAAAAAAAAAGCTGGTCCTGCAGAACAGTACACATACAATACACTATGACTTCAGATGAGTAATTTTACAAGCCTCTAAAAGCTTTTTGAATTACAATGGCTATAGCCGCAGTTGCTGTTGCTGAAGGCACTGTGTGCCTCATGTGTTAATGTGTTGAAAACTGGTGCAAAAATAGTATGAAAAGTGTTTGAACCGTAATATATTTTTCATGTCTGTTAATAGCTTCACAGACACATTTTTTTTAAGAGATAAGTGCCCGATGACCAAATTTTGTCTTATAAAATGGAATGCTTATGTGTGATGCTTAAAGCCTTTGCCTAGTTTATTACATTACAGATATTTACTATTTTAAAAAAATAGTATTTAATTATTAAGTAGCAAAAAGAATATTCTTTTTTTTTTTTTTTTTTGCCATTGCGATACTACTACTGTTTTCACTTGAGCAAGTGGAATCAACCCTAAAGCGGCTGTTGCCATACTGAGTTCCTTGGAGGTTCTGTTTCTGCTGTTCCTGCACTCTGTCTTTCAAATGGATCTAGAAAAAAAAATAAAGTTTGAATTTTAACACTATGGAGTCGGTGATTGCCGCTCTCTTCTGCCTTTGAATGTCTATCATCCTGAGAAAGAATTTGAAATGTTGCATTATCTGTACACTAATAGGTGAATAAATCCACACATTGGACTGGAGTGGAGTACCGCATCTCTCCTTTTTTTAAATTCTTGATCATCAAATCCTAAGAGTACGTTCCCATGGGCGGATTACCTGCTACCATTGCAAATTTGCCTCTACAGTATTGCAGATTTTCTGCTCACCCTTTGAAGTCAATGGTAGCAAAATCCGCGGAGGATTTTCCGCAGCAAATACGCTGCGAAAAATCCGCAGGTAATCTATTCATGTGAAAGGACCCTAAGGGAAGACTATGACTGTCTGAATCCTCTAACATGTACAATTGAAAAAAAAATTATGCAATTAAAGAGCAGTTTTAATTAATAATTTACATTTAATACTTTGTGATCATAATAAAAACTTGGTGCAATATCAACAGTACCGATTTAGCACTGACTGCAATGTGGGTCTGCCCAGTTTGGTACATTGGAAAAGAAGCAAAAGACAAAAAAAATGGTTACACATTTGTGGCAATATATAGTTTGTTATTTCCTTTCTTTAACACAGAATTGACTATATAAGACCCAAACACACTATGGGGGAGATTTATCAAAACCTTTGCAAAGGGAAAGTTGCCCATAGCAAGCAATCAGATCCCTTCTTTCATTTTGCAGAGGCCTTGTTAAAAATGAAAGAAGCGAGCTGATTGGTTTCTATGGGCAACTGGACAACTTTTCCTTTGCACAGGTTTTGATAAATCTCCCCTTATGTGTGCATATATTGGTTTTTCTAGAGAACTATGAAGAGTGTTCTCTGTGACTAGCACCCTGCTCTCATCACATTAGTGGCTGTAAAGATAGGAGCCTAAAAGCTGATATGCACAGGGCTTTGTCTGTGCCTCATGCAAATAGCAGGGCTCTGTCCAAGGGGATTCACAATGGCATTTTAGAGTCAATAGTATGGAGACAAAGAACCTGAGTGGCACCATGCCATTCATCTGCAAGTGCCATATGAACAGTAGTAGTGCATTGTAGTAGCACATTTGTTGTGGCCTTTATACGCCACTCTTCTACCTCTGTCACATCCCCCCTTCTGTCCCCACTTATGCTGTGCCGTTTCCCCCCCTTTGATCCCACTTTCAACCATGCTGTGCCATTTTAAACCCCCTTCTGCCACCACTCTCACTCATGTTATGCAGTTCTCCCCCCCCCCCACTCCTTATTAATAAAGTGGTGTTCCCGCTGGGGCCGCATACTCCCCCTCTCTTCCCCCTTCCCTCCCTTATTAGCCAAGTGTGTTCTACTTGTCCTGCATCTCCCCTTATTAATAAAGTGTTTATTCTGCTGTTGCGCCATCCATTTCCCTTTCCCCTTAGTATCCATGTGTCTCTTGCTCATCCTGCATTCCTCCCCATTCTTAATAAACTGTCCCGCTGTGGTGGCACTTTCATTTTTTCCTCCTCCTCTTATAAAAGCCATAACGCTTACAATTTTCCACTTTCAGACCCATATGTTTTTTTTTCCTGCCACCAATTGTACTTCATAATGACATCACTCATTTTACCACCAAATCTGTCGTAAACCCCAATTTGTATTTGAGAAATTGAGAAAAAACTGCCATTTTGCTACATTTGAGGGCTTCCATTTGTACGATGTGCACTTTTCGGCAAAAATGTAATGTTATCTTTATTCTGTAGGTGTATACAATTAAAATGATACCCAAATTAGATAGGTTTTGGTTTATTTTTCTACTTTAAAAAAAAAATTATTTAACGAAAATTAATATGCTTAAAATTTTCCTTTTCTTATCCCTTCAACTTTTTTATTTTTCTGTATACGGAGATGTATGAGAGTTTGTTGTTAAGGATATGTGATATGTGATCTGTAGTTTTTATCGGTACGTTTATTTTTTATTGGACTTTTTTTTTCTGCTATATGAAGTGACCAAAATCAGCAATTCTGGACTTTAGTACTAAATACACAGTGAAGCTTAAAGGACAACCCACTGAACCACCCACCAAACATCCCCACCCATCTGTTTATCTAGTTTGACTGAAACTGAAATGTTTAACTGATAGGAAATTCACGAAAAAGGGATGTTTAAAAAAACTCATCTGTTAAACATGTGCCAAAAAGTGAGCCAAAAAAGCACTTAAAAATGCATCAATTAAACATATATGTTAAACACATGAGTTAAACTGAACTCAAAATGCAATGTGAACCAAGCCTTACACAAGCAGCATATTTTTCTCAGAAGCCTACTGAAAAATTCTCCATATACCTACTACAGCACTTCCATGGTTTCTATTACAGCTCTATATAAAATGGGTGTAAAATATTATCGTGCATAGTGAAAAAGATCTTCTTTTATTTCGATAGATATCCATTCTACAGTACATTAGCTATACTGTATTTAAAGTTAAAATGTTCATCAAAAAGTTAGTTAGTATGTAACACACCCAAAAATGAACGAAACATCTCTTGTATAGTTGACCACTAAATATTTCAAATTGTAACACTAAAAATATCTACTTTGAACACCATTATACTTCTATAAAATAATCCATCATCAGAACAGTCATTAAAGAGTACGCTAAAACAATCTTAACTTTTGTAACCACTTTTTGTTCCTTGGAGCTCATTACAAAGTCAGATGAATAGTAGACATATATGTGCACTCAGCATTCCCACTGTTCTTTGGCTGCTGAGATAATTGAAACCCGAATATGTCTAGAAACTCTACAAATCCTTAGACTGAAGACAATTGAGAAAATTTCACTATGTAGTGCTTCTGGCTACAAGAAAAGCAATGGTATAAATAAATTCTCATTTAACACTTCTTGGCTAAATCAATATAGTTTGCAGTGCAGATTTAATTTAAAATATCAGTTGTGATTAAAACTCTCAGTAAGTTCTATTATAAACTTATGCTTATCTTTACCAGCAAGCACATCCTGGGCAATTGCTAAACGAAAATATGAAGCACCTAGCTTCAAGTTACCATTTAAAAGGAAACTGTTAGATCACATTGGAAAAAAAGAAAGAAGATTTTAGATCGTAAAATTTATATTGCTATGTTACATTTCATAAACAACCCAGAGATACATTGTATATCAATTGCTTAAATATTTTTGGACATACAATATGAAGTTACTGTGTTTGTCAATAACTATGCCCTTTTTTATAACCACTATCATCTTTATGTTATATAGTCTATTTTGTTGTCATATATAAATAAATTAAGACAATGAACTTTATGCCAGTTATTCTAGGATATACAGAACATATATTATTAATTACCTATCAAGTTGATTTCATATTGAGATGCTCTTATATATTTTATACTTCATACATGTTATAATTTTTGATACCCTTAAATTATAGGACATTGGTTTGACAATCATGACATAGGTTTTGCTTACTGATTAAAATATGACTTCTTTCTTCAAGAAAAGGTTTTACTTTTGTTCATGGGCTAAATGTGGCATTGCATATAATCCACATTCACAAAGATGAGCTGCACTACCAAACACATCCATTCTTGAAATTGCCGCTCTCTGAGCGTAGGCAAGGGCTGACAAGCAGAGATGAATTGGTACAGCGCCTGGCTGAGTGCTGCTGTCTATTAGTTTTGGAGGTCAGTGGAGTATGATAGTACAGTATAATTAGTTAGGACATGTCAGGAGTTTTTTTTAATACATTAAAGAGAACCTGTCATGAGATTTTAGCATATATACAACATGTGGCATTACATATGGTAAAATCTTCATCCTCATCATCCCAGGGAGTGATTCCTGCCAGCAGGGAGGGTGAGGATATGAATTTAGAAAGTGTCCCCCGCTGGCCCCATAAGTAGAACCCGAGGCCGTAAGCTATACTTACCTAGTCCCGTCTTCTCTGGCTGTAACCATGCCCCCTCAGCGTGATTGATAGCTCTCGTCAATGCTCTGCTCCCTAAGCAGATGGAGCAGAACAATGATGCAGGCCATGCCCGGGCTGTCAATCACACAGAGGAGGATGATTACAGCTGGATAAGATGGGACTAGTATAGCTCCCAGCCCAGGGGACTATTTACAGGACCGGCGGGGAAGACTTTTTAAATCATATCCTCACCATCCCTGGGAGGCAGAAAAGTCTCCTGGGGATGGCGAGGACGAAGATTTTAACATATGCAACATGTTGCTACGCGTTACATGTGGCAAAATCTGATGACAGGTTCCCCCCAAGTACCCTTTTTATTATTCACCTTTCATTCATGTACTTTTTACAAGAAAAGGTATACTGTACAGTATTTTTATTTACTCAAGGGCACGAAGAGCCCCATATAAAATTCAACATATTGTTAATTGTAGCTTTTATAAATTCCTAAATGAAATAAAAAAGTTTAACAATAAAACATAAAATAAATTGTGTTAACCTCAGCATTGCAATTTGCAATAAGTGACAGTGTTATATTCTGTTTCAGCTCAGTAGTTGGCTTTGATAACATTTTGAGTAGGTATGGGTTAGCAGAATTCCTAAATACAAGATGTGATCCTTGGCTGATGTAAAGTCATATTTAACCAATAGCTTGTTTGGGGATGTGCTGTATGTAGTATGTGTGCTAAGAGCAGAGGAGATTTAGATGTGTCTAGAGACTAGTAGCGGAATCATCTGCAAGTTTACAGTAGCAGACATGAGAAAGGATGCAGGAGAGGTGAGAGACAAAATAACAATTTCAGCATATAGTCCAATTACATGGGAGTTTTTTTTTTTAACACCACACCTTTAACCCCTTAAGGACTCAGCCCATTTTGGCCTTAAGGACTCAGACAATTTAATTTTTACGTTTTCATTTTTTCCTCCTCGCCTTCTAAAAATCATAACTCTTTTATATTTTCATCCACAGACTAGTATGAGGACTTGTTTTATGCGCGACCAGTTTTCCTTTGTAATGACATCACTCATTATATCATAAAATGTATGGCGCAACCAAAAAACACTATTTTTGTGGGGAAATTAAAACGAAAAACGCAATTTTGCTAATTTTGGAAGGTTTTGTTTTCACGCCGTACAATTTATGGTAAAAATGACATGTGTTCTTTATTCTGAGGGTCAATACAAGTAAAATGATACCCATTATTATATACTTTTATATTATTGTTGCGCTTAAAAAAAATCACAAACTTTTAAACCAAATTAGTACGTTTATAATCCCTTTAATTTGATGACCTATAACTTTTTTATTTTTCCGTATAAGCGGCGGTATGGGGGCTCATTTTTTGCGCCATGATCTTTACTTTTTTTTGATACCACATTTGCATATAAAAAACTTTTAATACATTTTGTATAATTTTTTTTTTAATAAAATGTATTAAAAAAGTAGGAATTTTGGACTTTTTTATTTTTTTTCGTTCACGCCGTTAACCGTACGGGATCATTAATATTTTATTTTAATAGTTTGGACATTTACGCACGCGGTAATACCAAATATGTCTATAAAAAAATTTTTTACGCTTATTGGGGGTAAAATAGGAAAAAACGGACGTTTTACTTTTTTATTGGGGGAGGGGATTTTTCACTTTTTTTTTACTTTTACTTTTACATTTTTTTTACATTTTTTTTACACTTGAATAGTCCCCATAGGTGACTATTCATCGCAATACCATGATTGCTAATACTGATCTGTTCTATGTATAGGACATAGAACAGATCAGTATTATCGGTCATCTCCTGCTCTGGTCTGCTCGATCACAGACCAGAGCAGGAGACACCGGGAGCCGGACGGAGGAAGGAGAGGGGACCTCCGTGCGGCGTTATGAATGATCGGATCCCCGCAGCAGCGCTGCGGGCGATCCGATCGTTCATTTAAATCGCGAACTGCCGCAGATGCCGGGATCTGTATTGATCCCGGCACCTGAGGGGTTAATGGCGGACGCCCGCGAGATCGCGGGCGTCGGCCATTGCCGGCGGGTCCCTGGCTGCGATCAGCAGCCGGGATCAGCCGCGCATGACACGGGCATCGCTCCGATGCCCACGGTTATGCTTAGGACGTAAATGTACATCCTGGTGCGTTAAGTACCACCGCACCAGGACGTACATTTACGTCCTGCGTCCTGAAGGGGTTAAAGAGTACCTGTCACCAAACTAAACTTTTAATATACTGTTCCCTATGTAATTATAAGACACTTTGCTATTTACTTTCTGTTAAAATTCTCAACCTTTATATGTTTTTAATGTGATTGAAAAAACAGCCACTAGGTAGCTCTGTTCTGTTCCCTTCTGCAAGATGTTGGTCTCCTTCTGGCCTGGCAGGAGACCAATGTCAGGAAGTGTGTGCAGGGAATGGTGAGGCACAGCTCTCGGAGGCTTCAGTGACATTGCGCCTGCTAGGGAACGCCCACTTTCTCCTGCCGGGAGTTCACACAATGTGAGCAAGGGGAAAGGTATAATACAGAGCTTTTTAAAGCTCAGAAATGACCTCACAGGCGACTGAGGAAATTCGAGGCACAGGTGGGATAAGGCAACTCGTAGTCAGGATAGCAGGAGGTCACGGCAGGCGGCACAATAGCGGAGTCAAGAACGTAGCAAGTGGTCAGTAGGAAGGCGGCAAAGGAGCAAGGTCAGGTCACAAAACAAAGGGTACGATGCACAGCAAGGCAATACTCAGGAACACTTTCTCTCAGGCACTAGGGCAACAAAGATCCGGCAAGGAAGTGAGGGAGGTGGAGGAATTTATTAACTGGCGTCAGGTGTTACTTAATTAATGAACGCACTGGCCCTTTAAATCTCAGAGCTCTGACGCTCGCGCGCCCTAGGGGAGGGAGACACGCACCGGAGCATAGAGACAGAGTAGGAGGCAGGAGGAACAGTAGGTGAGTGAGGGGCTGGGATTCGCATGCGGGCGTGTCCCACAATGCAGTAAGTTTACATGGTACACCTGCTCCGGCTTTCTCCGCCCGGGCTGGAGTACCTTGTAGGTTACCTCCTCAACTTTTTCAAACACTTCGTAGGGATCCTGCCACCTAGCCAGGAACTAACTGTCCACCGTCCGCACCATAACCAAAGCCTGATCTCCCAGGTTAAAATTAAGAACCCGAGCCTAGCGATTATAGACCCATCTGCTCTTGCATCTGAGTGTGTCACAATCACACTTTTATGTGGTGTGGCTTGTTGTTCCCACGCCTCTTTGGCTATGTCCAACAGACCAGGTGGATGTCGGCCATATAGCAGTTCGAAGGACGAGAACCCAGTAGAGGCCTGGAGCACCTCTCGCACTGCAAACATGACATAGGGCAGCAGAAGATCCCAATCCCTCCCATCCTTAGACACCACCCGCTTTATCTGTTTTTCAAGGTTTGATTAAACCTCTCTACCAGGCCATCCATTTGTGGGTGATAAACGGACATTCATAACTGTTTGATCTGTAATAGTTTACTGAGCCTCATAGCACTCCACCAGGTCGACCATCTCTAGGGGACAGCTGGCCAATCCAGTGCTGGAGAGGGTATGGCAAAGCCCTCCAGAACACATCAGCCAACAGATGGTCCAGCATAGCAGTGGGACTCAGTACGTCAGGCTGCAGCCATTTTTGCAACTGGTGTAGCAGATCATACTATTGTGGTCTGGAGGGTTCAGCAGGGTTATACTCCCACTGATGCACCCACTGGACCCAAATACATTCACGCCCAGTCTTGCCAGAATATCACCCTTTACGGTCAGGGAATCGGCCACTTGATCATCTGGTAAGTCGAAAAACACCTGCTAGGGTCCAAATGACAGGATCAGAGCGACGACCTCAGCCAATAGGTCTCGGGGTAACTTCTCCCTCACGAATACCGCCAAGTAGGTCTCAACGTCGTCCGAGGGGGTCATCTTAGGGTTAGCCACCTGGATAGCTTTCCAGGCACCGTGGACATTCTGGGAAACTCCTGCTGCTTGTAATGCTATCACATGCTGTAATAGCAGCTGGTTGGTTTCCTGCTGCTGCTTGTTAGCCTCCCGCTGCTGCAAGTTAGCCTCCATGAAGGCTTTCATGAAAGCCTCCATTTTGTCAGGGGACTTGGGTCGAAACCTTGCTGGCTTGATATAGGACATACACCCGTGCCCGGAAAAAACTAAACTTTTCGGCCTTCAGGCCAGCCTCACTGCATGTGCCCACATCCTCCACCAAATGTGGTGATTTGCTCTGTCAGGTTGGCAGACGCAAGGAACCAAGTTGTAAATCAAACTTCAGTGTTTTATTCACACTTAGCAAAACATAACAGTATTGATGCATGTTCATACACAGCAAAGCAAAACAAAGTTCCCCTGGACTTCTAGGTGTCGGTTCACACCCGGCTGAATGCTCAGCCACAGAAAAGTTCACTGACAGGCTTACTCTCTTTCTCCCTGAGAAAGGGAGAAAGGGAGTTCAGTCTCCTGAAACTTCGCCTGATCTATGGTCGGCGCTCGGATCTTCGGAGCAGCTCGACCTTCAGCCCACAGGAGATGCAATGAATCACGACCAGGAACAGAAAACCTCGGAGAGGCTGGTGAAATCTTAAGAGTGCCGGATTGATTTTTGCAACTTTATTACTGGGTGACTATCCTTGTTGTATCCATTCTATGCCTGTTTTTGAATGGATAAAGTTATTGAATATACACAATCCCCGCTTGTTTTGCATTCATTTACTACATATTGTGTAAGCATGACCACACATGCACTCAGCTCTGCTGCATACACTCAATCACACTCAGCCCTGCTACATACACCTGATCACACACTCAGCTCTGCTTCATACACATGATCATACACTAAGCTGTGCTACATGCACACAATCACTCACTCAGCTCTGCCGCATACACATAATCACACATCAGCTCTGCTGCATGCACACAATCACACACTCAGCTCTGCTGCATACACATGATCACACACTCAGCTCTGCTGCATACACATGTTCACTCAGCTCTGCTGCTTACGCATGATTACACACTTAGCTCTGCTGCATACACATGATCACTCATTCAGCTCTGTGGCATACATATGATCAATCACTCAGCCCTGCTGCACACACATGATCATGCACTCAGCCCTGCTGCATACACATGATCACTCACTCAGCTCTGCTACATACACACAACCACACACTCAACTCTGGTGCATTTATACAATCACACACTCAGCTCTGCTGCATTTACACAATCACACACTCAGCTCTGCTGCACATACACAATCACTCACTCAGCCCTGCTACATACACACACTTGCACACTCAGCTCTGCTACATACAAACACTTGCACACTCAGCTCTGCTACATACACACACACTCAGCTCTGCTGCATTTACACAATCACACACTCAGCTCTGCTACATACACGTGATCACACATATACATAGGGGGAAATGTATTAATGTTGGTATAGGTAGAAGTTTTTTTGTAGATCGTTTTGGTTGGTCTAAATTTGCTGCAGTTACACCAAATTTACCATACTTGTGCAAGGCAGATGAAATATTTTGTGCAAAGTTCGTAATCTCCACACAGTTCTATTTGTACAACTGAGCTGCACCTCACAGGAAAAGTGTACACAGAGACTTTTTTTCTATTGCTTTGAGGCCAGGATTCCATTGAGGTTTTTGTCCACCAGCAAAAACGCCAGAGAAACTATCACAGCTTTTTGTCAGTTTTGTCAGTTTTGTCAGTTTTTCTTGCATTTTTTCTTGTGTTTTTGCTGGTGTGTGGAAACAGTCATTTTTGTACCATGTGGCAATTTTATTACTGCCTTCAGGGTACCACTCCATGGGTCGGATGCAGAGCACCCGGTCCACAGAGTTTAAGGAGGTGAGGAGTGATGTATACAATATACAGGGTACAGAGCATCACTTACCTACACCTGCTGTATAGTATGCAGGGGTGCAAAGTGTACCCATGTATACTATACAGGAGCCCAGCAAGGAAAGAGTTAACCGGCTGAGAGTTAGCTGCTGCTGAGCAGTTCTGCGTTAAAGGGGTTATCCAGGAAAATTGAAAAAAAAATTATTTAAAAAAACATTGAAAAAAATTTTATTTAAAAAAAATACTCTCCCCCATAGCCCTCGTTAACCATTTCATTGAAATAAAAAAACACTGGTCAACGTCGCAGTCCACCGAATCTGACGTAGTTATCCACATTCACATATCTGAAATGAGAAGAAAAGAAAAACAAGAAATTTGGGTTAGTACATTTTTTCCGCTCCTAAACAGGGAACCTCCAGTTGTTGCTAAACGTCAACTCCCATCATGGGGGCTGTAGTAAAGCAACAGCTGGAGTCTCCCTGTTTGGTAACACACTGCCAGAAAGGTTCTTTTCCTAATATGCAAAACGCATAATGAGAACAGAGTCAGGGCTGGACTGTGTAGCTCCGCCCTCTAATGACATTATCACTAAAAGGCGGAGCAGTAAAGGTTGCAGGGGGTCTCAGGAGTCTGTCCCTCTGCCCTTGAACTACTACTCCCATCATGGCACAGTCTGTCCCATGATGGGAGTAGTTGTAGTACCACAGCGCTGAGGGATGGCACTTGCACATTCTCCGGCTGTAGGACTTTTAGGACTACTACTCCCATCATGGACAGATTCCGTCCATAAAGGGAGTTATAGTCCAGGGGCTGAAGTGCAGATCCACATTTATTAAGTGAACAAGCCGGCGGCACATGTGGCTACACTGCGCTCCCCGCCGACTCAGGTGAGGAACACTGTATACACTGTCATAATTCATAATCCCCGTCGCGGGGAAACCGGAGCTCTGATTGGTGAATAGCTATTCAGCAATCAAAACTCCCGTCTCCCGGCGGTGGGGATTATGAATTATGACTGCGTATACAGGAGCCTGGAGCTGGCGGGGAGCGCAGTGTAGCCTCATGTGCCACCAGCTTGTACAGTTAATGAATGCGGATCACAGTGGGTCTCTGTAGAATGACCTGCTGTGATCTGTACCTCAGCCCCTAGGCTATAACTCCCATCATGGACAGAGTATGTCCATAATGGGAGTAGTAGTCCTAAAAGTCCGGCAGCCGGGGGGACTACAACTACTCCCATCATGGGACAGACCCTGCCCATGATGGGAGTTATAGTCCAGGGGCTGAGGGGCAGATCGCAGTAGGTCATTTTCTAGAGACCTACTGCGATTCACATTTATTAACTGTGCAAGCTGGCGGCTACACTGCGCTCCCTCCGGCTCCTGTATACAGCTCTCATAATTCATAATCCTCGCCGCCGGAAGACAGGAGCTCTGATTGGTGAATAGCTATTCACCAATCAAAGCTCCGGTCTCCCAGTGGCGGGGATTATGAAATGTGACAGCGTATACAGTATTATCCATCTGGAGCCGATGGGGAGCGCAGTGTAGCCGCATGTGCCGCCGGCTTGTAAAGTTAATAAATGTGGATCACAGTGCGTCTCTGGAGAATGACCTGCTGCGATCTGCATTTATTCATTTTACAAGCGGGGAGTACTGTATACAGATGGGGAATACTGTATACGCTTTCACAATTCATAATCCTGCCGCTGGGCAATGGGAGCTCTAATTGGTGAATAGCTAAGGTTTGAATGTAAGAGCAGGATTAAATCATGTGTATAAGGTCCGATCGAGGGGCTCTGCATCTATGACAATTCATAGTTGTCGGACATCTCCTCATTCTGAACAAATGTAAAGGTATGAGATAACACAGACATGTTAAACACAACATTAAAGAAAAAAAGTACAATAGAACAATGTTTTATTTACCATAAGGAGCGCAATAGCAAAAATTAGTTTTAATGACAGTGCCCATTTAAATGATATTTCTTAGCAAGACAGATGGAAATGCTAAGACAAGGTAATCTCACATTATTACACATTGTATTGATAGTGAGAAAAATTCTTAAATATTTTGGAATTTATGGAAACTGACTTAAATGTCAGCTATCTTAAATGGGGTTGCACTCTTTTACGTATGCTGAATTGATTAATAGGGCATGTGACACACTTTAACGTATCTGTGGGATAAAGAATAGCCTTCCCTTTACTCCATTATAGTATAATTTAAAATTAGGAAAATTTTCACAGATCAAGAGGGATTTTGGGTGACACAAAACGTTAAAAATATTTCACAATTATATCAGTGAGGGGAGCTTATTAATTTTAATGAACTTCAGAGAAGTGTTGGATTATTAGATAAATTTTTTGGTACATACAGCTAAAATTGGCAGACTTACATATACCCGATCGATCTTTGCTTAAGGTGGTACCTAATAGAGCTTTAGAACAAATTATTAATAGACCAGGGGGGAAAAATTAATTGGTTTATATATATATATATATATATATATATATATATATATATATGGTACTTAGAGAAGAAGTGTGCAGAGAAAGTAAGATAAGTTTGAGTGAGAAATGGGAGAAAGCTATTGGTCAGATCCCTGAAGAGGAGTGGAATTATATAACTAAAAATATTAAAATGGTCTTGGTAATTTCGAATATGAGGGTGATGCAATTCAACCTTATTCATAAACTTTATTATTCTCCTAGTCAACACAAAAAATGGGATACAGAGATCAGGCTAAATGTTCGAGATGTGTTTGCGAAGCTGCAGATATAAAGCATATAATTTGGGATTGTGACGTAATAGAAAGATTCTGGGGAGAAATTTTCTCCCACCTGAAGAGTATTGGTTATCTTCCAAGGGAGTTGGAACCTTCTTTTCTTCAAGTTACCAGGAATGAAATTGGTCTCTTAACCACTTAGGGACCAAGGGCGTACAGGTACGCCCTAACGCCCTGGTACTTAAGGGCCAAGGGTGTACCTGTATGCCCGTGGCAATTCAGGTCCCCGCCGCTAGCTGGCCAGGGACCAGACCGGGATGCCTGCTGAAATAATTCAGCAGGTACCCCGTGCAAACCCCTGGGGGCGCCTGAGACCAATTCACTCTCAGCATGCCAAGACAGCTGTGGATGTTATAACGGTTCTTAACAGATGAATATGCCCACTATTTTGATGGACATTATTAAGCCGTTAGCATCAGTTATTTCATCTCTTATTATACATCCATTTTTTAATTATACAATACAGAAAATTGATTTTTAATAACGGATAAATACTCATGGTGTGAAATAAGCATCCTAAAATGTAGACTCCATTTTTGGGTGTATAAAAAAATGATAAAGCCACCAAAAAAAAAAAAAAAGAAATGTTAATGTTAATTTTTAAACAGGGATCAATTTACTGTATGTGGGCAGGGACCTAAAAATGTAGCCGACAATAATAAAAATGTAGAAAGAGGTCATTTAAATGTAAAAATATTATATTTTTATAATAATGTTTTTGTTATTAGTAATATATTTTAATATTGTGTTTAATAAAGTGTGTGTGTGTGTTCCACTTTTTTTCTCTATTTTTTACATTTTTTAGGTAGTACTACTACTCCCAGAATGGAACAGACTGTTCCATGATGGGAGTTGTAGTGCCTGTACTAATAGACAGATCACAGCAGGTGTCACTCCTGACACCCGATGCAATTGTCCTTTCTATTGCAGAGATGAAGCAGCTTTCTCCTGTGCTCGTATCTCTGCACTATACTCCGGCCGGCCAGTGATGTGAATAGAATTCACATCACTTATTCATATTTCCCGCAGAGACCTGTGATTGGCCAGATGGTTCCAGCCACACACAGCTCTCTGTAGGAAATATAAATAATAGGTATATATATGGCATATACTCATACTACAGTGGGACTAGAGAAGAGCGGTCGGCCGCCCGAATCTATACATTATACAAGACGATCGTATCATGTGTCAGAAGTAACATCCACTGTGATATGTCTATTAATGCAGGTACTACAGCTCCCAGCATGGAGCAAAGTATGCTCCATGTTGGGAGCAGTAGTACCTGCAGTTGAGGACAGATCACAGCAAGTGTCACCCCTGAAACCCGCTGCAATCATCCTATCTATTGCAGAGATGCGAGCACCGGAGAAAGCAGCTTGTATCTATCCATTATACAGGACGATCGCAGGGGACCCCCCACATGTGACTCCATTTTGGAAACCACACCCCTCACAGAATTTAATAAGTGGTGCAGTGAGCATTTACACCCCACTGGCATTTGACAGGTCTTTGGAACAATGGGCTGAGCAAAAGAAAAATTAAATTTTTCATTTTCACGGACCACTGTTCCAAAAATATGTCAGACACCTGTGTGGCGTAAATGCTCACTGTATCCCTTATAACATTCCTTGAGGGGTGTAGTTTCCAAAATGGGGTCACATGTGGGTATTTATTTTTTTGCGTTTATGTCAGAACCGCTGTAAAATCAGCCACCAATTTAGGCCTCAAATGTACATGGTGCGCTCTGACTCCTGTGGCTTGTTGTGCGCCCACAGAGCATTTTATGCCCACACTTGCATCACAAATTTTGGGGGTCTTTTTTTCCTTTTACCTCTTGTGAAAATAAAATGTGGCAACACCAGCATGTTAGTGTTGTAACGCAATTTCTCCGGAGTACGGAAATACCCCATATGTGGCCCTAAACTGTTTCCTTAAAATACGAAAGGACTCCCAAGTAAGAGAGCACCATGCGCATTTGAGGACTAAATTAGGGATTGCATAGGGGTGGACATAGGGGTATTCTACGCCAGTGATTCCCAAACAGGGTGCCTCCAGCTGTTGCTAAACTCCCAGCATGCCTGGACAGTCAGTGGCTGTCCGGAAATGCATGGAGTTATTGTTTTACAACAGCTGGAGGCTCCGTTTTGGGAACACTGCCGTAAGATACATTTTTCATTTTTATTGGGGGGGGGGGGGTGTATATGTAGTGTTTTACCCTTTATTTTGTGTTAGTGTAGTGTAGTGTTTTTAGGATACATTCACACAGGCGATGGTTTACAGTGAGTTTCCTGCTAGGAGTTTGCGCTGCGGCGCATAATTAGCAACAGCTCAAACTTGAAGCAGGAAACTCACTGTAAACCCACCATGGTGAATGTACCCTGTACATTCACATGGGGGGGTGCAAACCTTCAGCTGTTGCAAAACTACAACTCCCAGCATGCACTGTCAGACCATGCATGCTGGAGTTTTACTTTTGCAAAAGCTGGAGACACACTGGTTGGAAAACCTTCAGTTAAGTTCTGTTATCTAACTCAGTATTTTCCAACCAGTGTGGCTCCAGCTGTTGCAAAACTACAACTCCCAGCATGTACTGATCACCGAAGGGCATGCTCGGAGATGTAGTTATACAACAGCTGGAGGTACGCAACTACAACTCCCAGCATGGCGAGACAGCCGTTTGCTGTTCGTGCATGCTGGGAGTTGTAGTTTTGCAAGATTTAGAGGGCCATGGTTTAGAAAGAACTGCACAGTGGTCTCCAAACTGTAGCCCTCCAGATGTTGCTAGGCAATTCACCGACTTCCGTAGTCTGCACCAGGGAGCCAGCTGTACGTCATCGCCGCCCGCTGCCGCCGCCGATGGTAAGTGACCTCTAGCACCGGTCACAGGACATTTCCCCCGTTCTGCTCACACAACTGTGGGTTGGTAGAACAGGGGAGCCGAACTTTAACCCCCATGCCCCCGATCTGCTTTTGATCAGTCGCTTCTGACCGACCAATAGCAGCGATAGAAGGAGTGGCACCCCTGCCACCACACTCCTATCCCTTTAGGGCGATCGTGGGTGTCTTGGACACTCCCGATCCCCCTTATTTTCCTGGCCATATGCCTCCGCAAATAACAATTTGTAGTCTCTTTAATTTCTGATAGAAGACCTCTGTAAATTTATGGATTTTTGGTAAATTAAGGAAACTGTCAGCCTTTTTTTGTCTACTATATCATAGATATTACTGATGTCCCTGTCATCGGCAATTATTCATTCCAGCACATCTAAATGCCCGAAAAAATTAAATAAATGGGGCTAAAAAAGTAAAGTGAAAATATATAAAATATCGCTCCCGATACCTGCATTAAAAGAAAGGTCAGAACAGGCTTAAGAAGTGACACCTGCTGCAATGTTTCTATTAATGCAGGTACTACAGCTCCCAGCATGGAGCAGAGTGTGCTCCTTGTTGTGAGCAGTAGTACCTGCAGTTAAGGAAATATCACAAGAGTTGGGATTGGCTGGAACAATCTGACTAATCACAGCTCTCTGCGGGAAATATGAATCTGTGATGTGAAGAACTTCACATCTCAGAACATAGTGCAGGATCACGCAGAAGAGTAGCTGTGCCGCGGCTTTTATACATTATACAGGAGGATCACAACGGTTGTCAGAAGTGACACCCGGGCAATCTGTCTATTAGTACAGGTACTAGTACTCCCATCATGGAACAGTCTGTTCCATGCTGGAAGTAGTAGTTCTAACTAAAAAATAAAGAAAAAAAAGTGAAAAAAGTTAAAAACACACACACACACACTTTATTAAATACATTATTAAAATATATTACTAATAAAAAGTTTAACAAAATTAATTCTAAACAATATATTATTTTAACATTTGAATGGCCCCTTTCTACATTTTTAATACTGTTGGCTACATTTTTAGGTCCCTGCCTTCCCATATAAATTGGTCCCTGTTTAAAAACTAATAATTTTGTTATAGAAAATAAATTTTTTGTTAAATACAGTACATTATTTTTACTACAAAAACTCAGTGGAATCCTAGCCTTTGAGTAATAACAAACTGGAATGAATGAAGAAATTTGTTATTTCGAATTGAGTGGAAATTCGGATCCGGTCCGAATTGAAATTCTCATGAAATTCGGAACGAATTTGGATTTATCTGATGCGATTCGCTCATCTCTACTGCTATTCATCGATCCTTCAAAATGTTGTGGCTTTTTATGTGTTTATGGGGGCTGTGTGTACAGGGGCTGTGTATGTGTATAGGGGCTGTGTATGTGTTATATAGGGCTGTGTATGGGGGCTGTGTATGTGTGTTTAGGGGCTGTGTATATGTGTATAGGGGATGTGTCTGTGTATAGGGGATGTGAATGTGTATAGGGTCTGTGTGTGTATAAGGGCTATGTGTGTGTATAGGGGCTGTGTATGTGTATATGGGGTTGTGTATGTGTATATGGGGTCGTGTATGTGTATATGGGGTCTGTCCATGTGTATATGGGGCCGTGTATGTGTATATGGGGCTGTGTAGGTGTATAGGGGATGTGCATGTGTATAGGGGCTGTGTATGTGTATAGGGGCTGTGTATGTGTAAGGGGGCTGTGTGTATAGGGGCTATGTATGTGTATAGGGGCTGTGTATGGGGGCCATGTATGTGCATATGGGACTGTGTATGTGTAAATGGGGCTTTGTATGTTTATGGGGGCTGTGTATGTGTGTATAGGGGCTGTGTGTGTGTATGGGGGCTGTGTATGTGTATATGGGTCATGTATGTGTAAAGGGGTCTGTGTATGTGTGTGTGTTTGGGGCCGTGTATGTTTATATGGGGTGTATATCTGTATATGTGGGTGTATGAGCTGTATATGGGGCTGTGTATGTGTATATAAGGCCGTGTATGTGTATATGGGGCCGTGTATGTGTATTTGGGGCCGTGTATGTGTATATAGGGCAGTATATGTGTATATGGGGCTGTGTATGTGTATATGGGGCCGTGTATGTGTGTATGGGGCTGTGTATGTGTATATGGGGCCGGGTATGTGTGTATGGGGCCGTGTATGGGAATAGGGGTCTGTGCATGTGTATCTGTATTTGGGGCCAAGTATGTGTGTACGGGGCCGTGTATGTGTGTATGGGGCAGTGTATGTGTATATGGGGCCATGTATGTGTGTATGGGGCTGTGTATGTGTATAGGGGTCATGTATGTGTAAAGGGGTCTGTGTATGTGTATATGGGGCAGTGTATGTGTATATGGGGCAGTGTATGTGTATATGGGGTGTTTATGTGTATATGGGGCCGTGTATGTGTATATGGGGCCGCGTATGTGTATATGGAGCCGTGTAGGTGTATAAGTCCCTTTTCAAGTGGTGGACTCTGCACCTTTCAGAGAATTGATGGCTTGTGCCGAGCCGAGGTGGAGAGTCCCAAGCCGTCATTTCTTTGCGAAGAAGGCAGTACCAGCCCTGCATAAGTTTGTACAAGAGAAGGTGAGCCAGTCCTTGAGCCTGTCAGTATGTTTAAAAGTGCACGGCAGCGCCGACGTGTGGAGCTGTAACTACGGGCTGGGACAATACTTGTCTTTTACGGGCCACTGGGTAAATGTGGTTCCTGCACAGCCACAACAGTAACTTGGAGAGGTCACACCGCTTCCTCCTCTACGCTCACGCTCTCAGGCAGTTGGTCCTGTGACAGTGTGCGACTCCACCTCCTCAGCCTCCACCGTGTCCTCGGCATCCACTGCACATAGAAATCTTGGTGGCCCTTCATCGTATCATGTGTAGGGCACGGCGGTGTCAAACTGTTCTTCACATGGTTTGCCTTGGCGAACGGAGCCACACAGGGGAGGGACTGCTAAAATTCATTTGTAAAGAAATCCGAGTATGGGTTACTGCAAAATCTGGAAATGGGAACCATGGTGACCGACAACGGGAAGAACATCGTGTCCGCGCTGCGACAAGGAAGTGTGAAACATGCACCCTGCATGGCACACGTGTTGAATCTGGTTGTAAAGCACTTCTTCAAGTCTTCACCCCATTTGCAAAACATCCTGACAATGGCAAGGAAACTGTGCAAGCACTTCAGCCACTCGTACACCGCAAAGCCCACCCTCCTTGAACGGTATCCCACAACATAGTCTTATTTGTGACGTTGCCACCCTCCATATGTTGGACAGACTATAAGAACAAAGAAAAGCCATCACTGATTTCTTGATGATCCAAGCAGATACGAGTACTCCCCTGTGTAACTTCAATGTGAACCGGTGGAAGCTCATACGTGACACCTGCTGTTTGCTGAGGCCCTTTGAGGAAGCCACATTATTTGAAAGTCACCTGGATTACGGCATGAACTACGTGATTCCACTCCTACATTTCCTACAACAAATGATTGAAACGATGGCTGGTCACGGCAATGGAGACGTTGCGCCTACATCTCAAGGCTACATGAGCCCTGTGGGGGCTGAACTGGAGGAGGAGGATGAGGGGTAGAGTGGAGCACAGTTTAGGTTAGATGAGATGGCCGGTGTTTCTAGTCATCGGACAGGAGAGGAGGAGCAGGAGCAGCCAGAAGAGCTAGAGGGTTATGAGAAAGGCGAGACAGAGGACCCAGACACACCGTGGCATTATGCAGTGGAGATGGAGGCAGGTAGTCCCTCCGAGTCACTGGCGCAAATGGCATGATGCATGCTCAGTTGCTTGCTTAGTGACTTCCGAATTGTCAAAATTCGTCAGCGGGATGACTTCTTGATCTCCACCTTATTGGACCCTCGCTACCGTCCCAGAATGGGGGCCTTTTTTACACCCACTGAGAGGGAGGACAAACTGACCTACTACAGAGAGATCCTACATAGTCAGTTGGCCGATGCCTATCGGCGACATGGTCCATCCACTCGCAGGTCTGACTCGGGGGGCCCTCTGCGCTCACCTTCCACTGCCATGGCTGCTGGGGAGGGGTGGCAGAGGCAGTACCAGCTCAATCAGCAGCAGCCTGAGCCTACAGTCGCTGATGAGTAGCTTTCTTCACCCGCATAGTGAAGCAACTCATCAGCAGCAGGTAAACATGGAGCAGGACCTGAACCAGCAGGTGGTGGAATACCTTGACATGGCCATGCCAACAAACATTGAAGATCCGCTGGACTTCTGTTAGCAGCCAAACTTGATTTATGGCTGCAACTAGCAGATTTTGCCCTGGAAAAGCTTTCCTGCCAGCCAGTAGTGTGCCATCAGAGAGGGTGTTTAGTGCGGCCGGGGCCATAGTCACCCCAAGGCGAACTCGTCTGTCCATGAAAAATGTGGAGAGACTGACATTTGTCAAGATGATCCAGAGATGGATCAGCCAGGATTTCCAGCCACCAATGCCAGATGCCTCAGAGTAGATTGGCCATGCTGCTACACCAACACTTCCCAATTATGGTTATGAAACCCTCTTGGGTTATCAATTAGGGTTATTAAACCCTCTTGGGTACTGCCAATGCCTGCTCCTGATTCATCCTGTGTCTTTCAGGAACTACTTGCCTCACTGACGCTTCTGGCCTTGGGCCTTTAATTTTTGGATGTTTATCAGTAGCTAAATACAAGCTTAATGCAAATTTCAACATTGATCTTTAAATGTAAGGGGTTATGAAACCCTCTTGGGTACTGTCAATGCCTGCTCCTGACTCATCCTGTGTCTTTCAGGAACTACTTGCCTCACTGACGCATCTGGCCTTGGGCCTTTAATTTTTGGATGTTTAGCAGTAGCTAAATATAAGCTTAATGCAAATTTTTTAACATTGATCTTTAAATATAAGGGGTTAGGAAACCCTCTTGGGTACTGCCAATGCCTGCTCCTAACTCATACTGTGTCTTTCAGGAACTACTTGCCTTCATGATGCTTCTGGGCTTGGGCCTAAAATGTTAGGATTTTTTAAATAGATACATACATGCTTAATTTAAATTTCAACATTTATGGTGCAATGTATGGGGTTATTAACCCCTTAAGGACCCAGCCCAAATATACCTTAAGGACCCGGCCATTTTTTGAACATCTGACAACTTTCACTTCAAGCATTAATAACTCTGGGATGCTTTTACCTTTCATTTTGATTCCGAGATTGTTTTTTCGTGACATATTCTACTTTATGTTAGTGGTAAAATTTTGTCGATACCAAAATTTGATGAAAAAATTGAAAATGTTAAATTTTTTTTAACTTTGAAGCTCTCTGCCTATAAGGAAAATGGATATTCCAAATAAATTATACATTGATTCACATATACAATATGTCTACTTTATGGTTGCATCATAAAGTTGACATGTTTTTACTTTTGGAAGACATCAGAGGGCTTCAAAGTTCAGCAGCAATTTTCCAATTTTTCACAACATTTTCAAAATCGAAATGTTCAGGGACCAGTTCAGTTTTGAAGTGGATTTAAAGGGCCTTCATATTAGAAAGACCCCACAAATGACCACATTATAAAAACTGCACCCCTCAAAGTATTCAAAATGACATTCAGTAAGCGTGTTAACCCTTTAGGTGTTTCACAGGAATAGCAGCAAAGTGAAGGAGAAAATTCTAAATCTTCATTTTTTACACTCGCATGTTCTTGTAGACCCAGTTTAGTGGTAATAGGAGAAAAAGCCCCCAAAATTTGTAACCCAAGTTCTCTTGAGTAAGGAAATACCTCATATGTGTATGTCAAGTGTTCGGCGGGCGCAGTAGAGGGCATAGAAGGGAAGGAGCGACAATGGGATTTTGGAGAGTGAATTTTTCTGAAATGGTTTTTGGGGGGCATGTCACATTTAGAAAGCCCCTATGGTGCCAGAACAGCAGAAAACACCACATGGCATACCATTTTGGAAACTACACCCCTCAAGGCATGTAACAAGGGGTCCAGTTAGCCTTAACACCCCACAGGTGTTTGACAACTTTTCGTTAAAATCGGATGTGCAAATGGAAAAAAAAATTTCACACTAAAGTGCAGTTTTCCCCCAAATTTACAATTTTTACAAAGGGTAATGGGAGAAAATGCCCCCCAAAATTTGTAACCCCATCTCTTCTGAGTATGGAAATACCCCATGTTAGGACGTAAAATGCTTTGCGGGCGAACTACAATGCTCAGAAGAGAAGGAGTCACATTTGGCTTTTTGAAAGCAACTTTTGCTGAAATGTTTTTTTTGGGGGTATGTCGCATTTAGGAAGCCCCTGTGGTGCCAGAACAGCAAAAAATACCCACATGGCATACTATTTTGGAAACTACACCCCTCAAGGAACATAACAAGGGGTCCGCTGAGCCTTAACACCCCACAGGTGTTTGACGACTTTTCGTTAAAGTTGGATGTGTAAATGAAAAAAAAAATTCTTTTTTACTAAAATGCAGTTTTTCCCCTAAATATTACATTTTTACAAGGGGTAATAGGAGAAAATGACCCCCAAAATGTGTAACCCCATTTCTTCTGAGTATGGAAATACCCCATGTTAAGACGTAAAATGCTCTGCTGGCGAACTACAATGCTCAGAAGAGGAGGAGCGCCATTGAGCTTTTGGAAAGATAATTCGTTTGGAATGGTAGTCAGGGGCCATGTGCGTTTACAAAGCTCCCCCTGGTGCCAGAACAGTGGACCCCCCCACATGTGACTCCATTTTGGAAACTACACCCCTCACAGAATTTAATAAGGGATGCAGTGAGTATTTACACGCCACAGATCTTTGGAACAGTGGGCTGTGCAAATGAAAAATGTACTTTTTCATTTTTACGAACCACTGTTCCAAAATTCTGTCAGACGCCTGTGGGGCATAAATTTTCAATGTACCCCTTATTACATTATGTGAGGGGTATAGTTTCCAAAATGGGGTCACATGTGTCTGGGGTCCATTGTTCTGGCACTATGGGGGCTTTGTAAACACATGTGGCCTTCAATTCCAGACAAATTTTCTCTACAAAATCCCAATGGCACTCCTTCTCTTCTGAGCATTGTAGTTCGCCCGCAGAGCACTTTAAATTCACATATGGGGTATGTTCTTACTCAGAAGAGATGGGGTTACAAATTTGGGGGGGCTTTTTTTCTATTTTCCCTTGTGAAAATGAAAAATTTAGGGTAACACCAGAATTTTTGTGAAAAAAATAAAAAAATTTTCATTTTCCCATCCAACTTTAATGAAAATTCGTCAAACACCTGTGGGGTGTTCAGGCTCACTAAACCCCTTGTCACGTTCGGTGAGGGGTGTAGTTTCCAAAATTAGGTCACATGTGGGTATTTTTTTTTTTTTTTTTTGCGTTTGTCAGAACCGCTGTAAAATCAGCCACCCCTGTGCAAATCACCAATTTAGGCCTCAAATGTACATGGTGCGCTCTCACTCCTGAGCCTTGTTGTGTGCCCGCAGAGCATTTTACGCCCACATCTGGGGTATTTCCGTACTCAGGAGAAATTGTGTTACAAATTTTGGGGGTCTTTTTTTCCTTTTACCGCTTGTGGAAATAAAAAGTATGGGGCAACACCAGCATGTTAGTGTAAATTTTTTTTCTTTTTTACACTAACAGGCTGGTGTAGCCCCCAACTTTTCCTTTTCACAAGCGGTAAAAGGAAAAAAAGACCCCCAAAATTTGTAGTGCAATTTCTCGCGAGTACAGCAATACCCCATATATGGCCCTAAACTGTTTCCTTGAAATACGCCAGGGCCCCGAAGTGAGAGAGTGCCATGCGCATTTGAGGACTAAATTAGGGGTTGCATAGGGGTGGACATAGGGGTATTCTACACCAGTGATTCCCAAACAGGGTGCCTCCAGCTGTTGCTAAACTCCCAGCATGCCTGGACAGTCAGTGGCTGTCCAGAAATGCTGGGAGTTGTTGTTTTGCAACAGCTGGATGCTCCGTTTTGGAAACCCTGCCGCACAAGATGTTTTTAATTTTTTATTGGGGGGGACAGTGTAAGGGGGGGGTATATGTAGTGTTTTACCCTTTATTATGTGTTAGTGTAGTGTAGTGTTTTTAGGGTATATTCACACTGGCGTGTTACGGTGAATTTCCCGCTAGGAGTTTGCGCTGCAGCGAAAAATTTGCCGCAGCCCAAACTTGAAGCAGGAAATTTACTGTAAACCTGCCCGTGTGAATGTACCCTGTACATTCACATGGGGGGGGGGGGGCAAACCTCCAGCTGTTTCAAAACTACAACTCCCAGCATGTACTGACAGACCGTGCATGCTGGGAGTTGTACTTTTGCAACAGCTGGAGGCACACTGGTTGGAAAACCTTCAGTTAGGTTCTGTTACCTAACTCAGTATTTTCCAACCAGTGTGCCTTCAGCTGTTGCAAAACTACAACTCCCAGCATGTACTAATCACCGAAGGGCATGCTGGGGGATGTAGTTATGCAACAGCTGGAGGTACCCAACTACATCTCCCAGCATGCCGAGACAGCTGTTTTCTTTCTGGGCATGCTGGGAATTGCAGTTTTGCAACATCTGGAGAGCTACAGTTTTTAGACCACTGCACAGTGATCTCCAAACTGTGGACCTCCAGATGTTGCAAAACTACAACTCCCAGCATGCCCAGACAACAAACAGCTATGTGGGCATGCTAGGAGTTGTAGTTTTGCAAGATCTGGAGGGACATAGTTTAGAGACCACTGTATAGTGAACTCAAACTGCAGCCCTCCAGCTGTTGCAAAACTACATATTCCAGCATGCCCAAACAGCTGTCTGGGCATGCTGGGAGATGTAGTTTTGCAACATCTGGAGGGCTACAGTTAGAGACCACAGTCTCAGACTATAGCCCTCCAGATCAACTTATCGGCTTCCGTAGGATCCCAGGAGCCGTCCTCTTCAGACGCACGTCACGCCGCCCGCCGATCAACTTCGCCGCAGCCTCCGGACGGGTAAGTGGACATCAGCGCCCGGTCTTCTTCAGTTCCCCGTTCTGCCCCGCCTATTGTGGGTGGGCAGGACGGGGAAAACGAAAGTTAACCCCCTGCCCCTGGTCTGCTATTGGTCATCGCCGGTCATGTGAAAAACAGCATGACACCACCGTGCCCTGCACACATGGTATGCTGAAGGGTCACTGAGACTTGTCTGTGCAGTGGAGGCTGAGGACACGGTGGAGGATGAGGAGGGGGGAGTTGCACAATGGCCTGAGAGCGTGGAGGAGGAAGCGGCGTGACCTGTCCAAGTTGGCGTTGCGGCTGTGCAGGAACCACAATCACCCAGTGGACCGTAATGGACATGTATTGTCCCTGACCATAGTTACACCTCCAGACGTCAGCGCTGCCATGCACTTTGGTACACACTGACAGGCTCAAAGTCTGGCCCACCTTCTCTTCCACAAAATTGTGCAGGGCTGGTACTGCCTTCTTCGCAAAGACATGATGGCTTGGCACTCTCCACCTCAGCTCGGCACAAGCTATTAGTTCTCTGAAAGGTGCAGAGTCCACCACTTGAAAAGGGAGGGACTGCAGCACCAGCAACTTGGACAGGTTGATTTCAGCTTCTGCGCCGTTGGATGCGTGGGCGCATACTGTTGTCTCTTGGACATGGCTTCACCGTTGGATTGTTGGCAGAATGACTGACTAAAAGTAGGTTGAGCAGGAGCATCTGGAGCGACAGAAGGAGGGTATGACACACAGCTCCCTTCTACTGAGGTCAGATGTCACTTGTGATGAAGTGGATGACCGTCTTAACCAATTGATGACGGCAGATGGGTTACTGGTCGAGACACGACCGCTAGCTGATAACGGGAACTCAGGCCTCTCTCTGCGACTCCTGCTGCCACTCGTCCCTAGTCTGCTGCGACCTCTGCCTGATGAATCTAGGCCTCTGCCACTCCTCTGTGCATGTCCTGACACTTTCCTGCCTGACATACTTAGTGTGTATATGAGAGGAGTACAATACACTTCACTACGCTTAAAACAGTATTTGTCTAGAACAGCAGCCAGTGATTACTTTTGCCTGCACTTTCACAGTATCTAGCCCTTGACAGATTAACAGGTACAAAATAGTACTCTAGTTAGATGTAGGTATTTGGTATGCACTTATGTGGGGAGAAAAATGCGCTACAGTACACTTAAAAAACGTATTGGAGAAAAACACCAGCCAGTGATTACTTTTGCCTGCACTTTCACAGTATCTAGCCCTTGACAGATTAACAGGTACAAAATAGTACACTACTTAGATGTAGATATGTGGTATGCACTTATGTGGGCACAAACATTCGCTACAGTACGCTTAAAGAAGTAGTGGAGGAAAAGAATCCCGGTTATTACTTTTGCCTGGCCTTTCACAGTATGTAGGCCCTTGACAGATTAACAGGTACAAAATATTACACTACTTAGATGAGGTCAGAAAAATGCGCTACAGTATGCTTAAAAAACAGATTTTTGCACAACACCAGCAGTACACAACAGTGCTGCAGCACACAGTCGCTGTGTACTAAACCCAAAATGTAACTCTCACAAACACTATTAGGAATGGACTGCTGAGTATTATATACACTAGTGTACCCGCAGACCATTTGTTGTGGAACAAAGACACAGAGTTGCACTGAAAAATTATTCCTCCATCCTCTGCTTTTTCTCATGCTGAGCTAGCTTGTTCAAAGGTATGAGGCAACACACAGCTCTCTGCCCCTCTCTGTAATACACTGCTGTAGAAAGTGACTGGGAGGTTAATGGCTGCAGTAAAAATTCTTATCTGTAAAAAATGCCCTGCTCTCTGTCCTCTAGAACGCTGATGGGACTATGAGGTGAAACACTGCTGGAAAAAGCTTGTCTGTGTAATACACAGCGCTGTCCTATCTCTAAACAGTGAAAGGAGGAAGTGACTAGCCAGAATATGGCTGCCGATTATATAGGGCTGTGACATCACAGGGGTGACTGGCTGCTGTTAGGCTGCATCCTGCATGTGATCCTTCCCGCCTTCCCAGAGTTCCTTGCCCTATGTCCTCACATGTCCTCACATGTGGATCCACCATTTTAGATGCCCCTGGAGCCTGGACCACAGTAAATGGAGTTTAATGAAGCTATTCACACAATGGAATTGTGGCAATATTTGCATTCATTGCAAATCACATTTTAATAAAATTCGTAAAGATTTCGGATTCGTCAGATTCGATTCGCTCATCTATAGTCACCATGATAGCATCACTTTGTTTCAGGAATTTGTATTTTAAGATATGTATAGCAACATAGGGTTAGGGAACTATTACTTAGAACTAATGTTGTATACAAAGGACCTGGATTCCACAATTGTTTGCTTAGTTTATTGGATAGTGTTTTACACAAATTGTTCTCTATTACAATGATAACCATATTCCCCATTCTTAACCCCTTAACGACCAAGGACGTATATTTACGTCCTTGGCCGGCTCCCGCGATAAAACGTGGGGTCATGCGGTGACCCCGCATCATATCGGGACTGTCCCGGCATTTATCTGATGCCGGGACCCGGGGCTAATAGCGCGTGGCAGCGATCACGGTGCCGCGCACTATTAACCCTTTAGACGCGGCGTTCAAAGTTGAACGCCGCATCTAAACCAAAAGTGAAAGCTGCCCGGCTGCTCAGCAGGGCTGATCGGGACTACCGTAGTGAAAATGCGGTGTCCCGATCAGCTGGGACACAAGCGGAGGTCCTCTTACCTGCCTCCGGCGTGTCCCTTCGCAATTGATTGCTCCAAGCTTGAGATTCAGGCTTGAGCAATCGACCGCCGATAACCCTGATCACTGCAAAGCTATCGCTCCCAATCTGATGAATCACAATCACGGGGCTGGAGTAATGTGACATCACGGCTCCGCTCCACCTTTGCATAGGGGATAATATGTCTTAGAGCCATAGTACCCCTTTAAAGTAGGACTCAACGATGTAAAAACTGTGTTTCAGACTGCCGACAGTAAAAAAAAAAAATAAAGTGCTACCTGCCACCGCTCCCCTGGTGCCTCTTGTAAACCCACTCCGGCCTCTGCCATGATCCTCTTCCTGGTTGCCGGTAGTCGGTGAGTCATAGTGCACTCAGCCAATCACTAGCCGCAGCGAAGTCCCACCTCAGCGGCGAGAAGCTGAGCGGCAGTGTGACGTTTTTGGTCCTGGCACCAGGAAGAAGACCAGTGTCGGAGCTGAAAACGTCACACTGCCGCTCAGCCTATAGCCGGCCGGGGCAGGATTTCGCTGTGTCCAGTAATTGGTTGAGTGCAACATGACTCAACGACCACCGGCAACCAGGAAGAGGATCGCGGCGGAGGCCGTAGCGGGTTACCGGAAGCAATGAGGGAGCGGCGGCAGGTATGTATCCCTTTATTTTTCTTACTGTCGGCAGTCTGAAAAACAATTATTACATCCTGGAGTAGTCCTTTAACCCCTCCTTTGATCATTATTATCGGCCATCTTCTGCTCTGGTCTGCTTGATCTCCGACCAGAGCAGAAGACCCGTGGAAGGCAGCGGAGGAAGGTGAGTGGACCTCCATCTGCGTTCTGGATGATCGTTTCTCTGCGGCAGCGATGCGGGAGATCCGATCATCCATTTTAGTGACCGCAGCGCTGTAGATGCCGTGATCTGTATTGATCACGGCATCTGAGGGGTTAATGGCGGACATCCGCGCGATCAAGGATGTCGGCCATTATTGGCGGGTCCCTGGTTGCATGACCCGAGCATTGCTCTGATGCTCGCGGTCATGTATAGGATGTAAATGTACGTCCCTGTGCATTAAGTACCACTGCACCAGGCCATACATTTTCGTCCTGCATCGTTGAGGGGTTAAGATAACTTAGTAGACGTGGTCCTATGACACCAGTGTTTTGAGGTAACAGTTTGGCATCCTTAATCCCACTTTTGCATTCTGCTGTCCTATACAGATTTTTTAAATGTAAAAACAGAACCTTATGGTTTAAACGTAAACATGTGCATCCCTGTTAGCTACTGCTTCCAATTTTTACCATTAAGATATTTGAAAATGGTATAAAAAAATACAATAAATACCATTACAAAATCATGGCAAAAGGCAAAAAAAAATTGCATGTGTAGCTCTGTATTGTGATGCTCTATATCATAACTCCATACACAGTCAGAACTAAATAGTACATTGCAGCTATGCTCATTACATTTTATTGGAATATAAAACTAAAGATAGAATGCTACTTTTTTTAATTTGCAAGTATTACATTTAGGGTTGAGTGAATCGAATGTGACGAATCTGAATTAATTACGAATTTCAGTAAAAATTTGCTTCGGAACGAATCCGAATATCGCCGCGATTCGATCGCACCACTCACTTCATTAAACTCCATTTAGTGTGGTCCAGGCTCCAGGGCATCTAAGATGGCGGCTCCACATGTCAGGACATGGGGAAAGGAATACTGGGAAGGCAGGAACATGGGTAGGCAGGATGACCCTGAATCGCATGCATCATCAGCCAGCCACCCCTGTGATGTCACAGCCCTATATAATAGGCAGCCATCTTGCGGCCTGTCACTGCAGTGTTCTATTGCAGAGAGAGAGAGGGGCAGAGAGCAGTGTGTGTTGCACATATAATCATTTTTACAGCAGCCCAAGCACTGATAGGGAAAGGAGAGAGATTGAGAGAGAAAGTACAATTTCGGGTGTATTACACCAGTGATTCACCTCAAGGCAAAATCCATCCTAGAAGCACTGATTGGGAAGGGAGAGAGATTGAGAGAGAAAGTGCAATTTTGGGTATAGTACACAGCGACTGTGTGCTGCAGCACTGGTGTGTACAACAACTGAAAAGCTAATAGTAGCCAGACAGTTAGGGTGAGCAGAGCACTAAAATCCACTAAATAGCGGGGCGCATTGTTCTCTATTAAGTGTAACCTGTGCGTACATAGGTTGTGAACCATTTTGTTTCTGGTATAGTCCTAAGGGCCTAGTTGCTATGAAAGGCCAGCCAAAAGTACACACCTGCTGCTGTTCTAGACAAATACTGTTTTAAGCAAAGTGGAGCGTATTGCACTCCCCTCATAAGTGCATACCACGTATGTACATCTACGTGGCATACCATTTTGTTCCTGTTATAGTCCTAAGGGCCTAGTTACTGTGAAAAGCCAGCCAAAAGTACACACCTGCTGCTGTTTTAGACAAATACTGTTTTAAGCGTAGTGGAGCGTATTGTACTCCCCTCATAAGTGCATACCACGTACGTAAATCTACGTGGTATACCATTTTATCCCTGTTATAGTCCTAAGGGCCTAGTTACTGTGAAAGACCAGCCAAAAGTACACACCTGCTGGTGTTGTAGACAAATACTGTTTTAAGCAAAGTGGAGCGTATTGCACTTCCCTCATAAGTGCATACCACATATGTACATCTACATGGTGTACCATTTTATTCCTGTTATTGTCCTAAGGGCCTAGTTACTGTGAAAGGCCAGCCACAAGTACACACCTTCTCCTCTTCTAGACAAATACTGTTTTAAGCGTAGTGGAGCGCATTGTACGCTCCTCATAAGTGCATACCACGTACGTACATTTACGTGGTGTACCATTTTGTTCCTGTTATAGTCATAAGGGCCTAGTTGCTGTGAAAGGCCAGCCAAAAGTACATACCTGCTGGTGTTGTAGACAAATACTGTTTTATGTGCAGTTGAGCATATTGTCCTCCCCTTATATATGTACTAAGTATGTCAGGCAGAGAAGTGCCAGGACTTACACAGAGGAGTGGCAGAGGCCTAAATTCACAAGGCGCAGGCAGAGGTCGCAGCAGACTAGGGGCAAGTGGCAGCAGGAGTCGCAGCGAGAGGCCTGAGCTCCTGGTATCAGCTAGCGGTTGTATCTCAACCAGCAACCCATCTGCCATCATCGATTGGTTAACACGGGCATCCACTTCATCACAAGTGACATCTGACACCTCCAGTGAACAGTAGGTGGGTTCCTCAGACACAGACGGTTACAATGGACCATACTTTGCTCCCTTCCACCTTTTAGTCTTTGCATCACATCACTACTTGATGGTGTAGGTGGCACATTGTGTTTTTTGCACACCTTTTTATTTTTTTGATTTCCCCAAAAATTTGGGTACATATATTTTATCCTAAAAATATTATTAAAAGTTACGTTTTACGTAATGCATATCCTCAATACTTTCTTTTACAAACTTTTACAAGACCGTTTTCTTCTGCCTACTTGCCTCAGCTACTATTCTGATCCTGCCACCCGCCTGATGCCACACATCTGATGCCAAGTTCTCCTTTTTTCACCCACCTTCATCACCGGGTACTGGTACTGCCACCCACCGCCCCACTCTGTTACCGGGTCACTTTCAGGACTCCTGATGCTCAGCAAAAACAAAATGAAACAAAAATGTAGCCAGCACCTAGCCCAATACAAGGGTGCACGCTGCTGTGGCAAGTACAAGACATATAAAAAAAAGAAAATGCCAGCAGCACACTTGTTCAACAAAATGGAGGCTCTTAGCGCACTTTTTGATCAAAACGTGTCCCCCATCCACCACGTGGAGGTGGCCTCATATAGGATGGGACCCTAACATTCACTCAGGCTGGGAGCGACATGCTGGATCCACTAACAACCTAAAACCACCTTCTGTGAAATAGGGGAGGGGATGCATGGCTACAGAGGGAGCCACTCCCCCCCATATTGCACAGCAAAAAACAAAATGAAACAAAAATGTAGCCAGCACCTAGCCCAATACACAGGTGCACGCTGCTGTGGCAAGTGCAAGACATATATAAAAAAAAAAGAAAATGGCAGCAGCACACTTGGTCAACAAAATGGAGGCTCTTAGCACACTTTTTTTTATCAAAACGTGTCGCCCATCCACCACGTTGAGGTGGCATCATATAGGAGGGGACCCTAACATTCACTCACCTCAGACTGGGCGACGTGCTGGATCCACTAACAACCTAAAACACCCTCCTGTGAAATAGGGGAGGGGATGCACGGCCACAGAGGGAGCCACCCCCCAACCTATTTGCACAGCAAAAACAAAATGAAACAAAAATGTAGCCAGCACCTAGCCCAATACATGGGTGCACGCTGCTGTGGCAAGTACAAGACATATAAAAAAAGAAAATGGCAGCAGCACACTTGGTCAACAAAATGGAGGCTCTTAGCGCACTTTTTGATCAAAACATGTACCCCATTCACCACGTGGAGGTGGCCTCATATAGGATGGGACCCTAACAGTCACTCACCTCAGGCTGGGCGACATGCTGGATCCACTAACAACCTAAAACCACCTCCTGTGAAATAGGGGAGGGGATGCACGGCTACAGAGGGAGCCACTCCCCCCCGTATTGCACAGCAAAAACAAAATGAAACAAAAATATAGCCAGCACCTAACACAATACACGGGTGCACGCTGCTGTGGCAAGTACAAGACATATAAAAAAAAGAAAATGGCAGCAGCACACTTGGTCAACAAAATGGAGGCTCTTAGCGCACTTTTTGATCAAAACATGTCCCCCATTCACCACGTGGAGGTGGCCTCATATAGGATGGGACCCTAACATTCACTCACCTCAGGCTGGGCGACATGCTGGATCCACTAACAACCTAAAACCACCTCCTGTGAAATTGGGGAGGCGATGCACGGCTACAGAGGGAGCCACTCCCCCCCCCACATTGCACAGCAAAAACAAAATGAAACAAAAATGTAGCCAGCACCTAGCCCAATACACGGGTGCACGCTGCTGTGGCAAGTACAAGACATATAAAAAAAAGAAAATGGCAGCAGCACACTTGGTCAACAAAATGGAGGCTCTTAGCGCACTTTTTGATCAAAATGTGTCCCCCATCCACCACGTGGAGGTGGCCTCATATAGGATGGGACCCTAACATTCACTCACCTCAGGCTGGGCGACATGCTGGATCCACTAACAACCTAAAACCACCTCCTGTGAAATAGGGGAGGGGATGCACGGCTACAGAGGGTGCCACTCCCCCCCATATTGCACAGCAAAAACAAAATGAAACAAAAATGTAGCCAGCACCTAGCCAAATACACGGGAGCACTCCTGATGCTGCTGATGCCACCTCCAGGCTGTGTCATTCTGCCACCATATGTTCTCCTCATGCTGATGCCAGCTCCAGGCTGTCTCATACTGCCACCATATAGAAACATAGAATGTGTCGGCAGATAAGAACCATTTGGCCCATCTAGTCTGCCCAATAATTTGAATCCTATCAATAGTCCCTGGCTCTATCTTATATGAAGGATAGCCTTATGCCTATCCTATGCATCTTTTAACTGCTTCACTGTATTTGCAGTGACCACTTCTGCAGGAAGGCTATTCCATGTATCCACTACTCTCTCAGGAAAGTAATACTTCCTGATATTACTTTTAAACCTTTGCCCCTCTAATTAAAACCTATGTCCTCTTGTGGTAGGTTTTCTTCTTTTAAATATGCTCTCATCCTTTACCGTGTTGATTCCCTTTATATATTTTAAAGTCTCTATCATGTCCCCTCTGTCTCTTCTTTCTTCCAAGCTATACATGTAAAGGTCCTTTAATCTTTCCTAGTAAGTTTTATCCTGCAATCCATGTATTAGTTTAGTAGCTCTTCTTTGAACTCTCTCTAGAGTATCTATATTCTTCTGGAGATATGGCCTCCAGTACTGTGCACAATACTCCAAGTGAGGCCTCACCAGTGTTCTGTACAGATGTATGAGATGTATCTCTTTCTACTGCTTATACCTCTCCCTATACATCCAAGCATTCTGCTAGCGTTTCCTGCTGCTCTATTACATTGTCTTCCTACCTTTAAGTCTCCTGAAATAATTACTTCTAAATCCCTTTCCTCAGATACTGAGGTCAAATATTCTATATTCTGCCGGAGGGTTTTTACACCCCAGGTGCATTATCCCCTCAGGAAGATCAACCCTGTTACATATCTTTGTGTCATCAGCAAAAAGACATACCTTACCATCGATATCTTTTGCAATATCACTAATGAAGATATTAAACAAAATTGGTCCTAGGACAGATCCCTGAGGTACCTGTTACAGATTGCGCTCCAGCAGCATGCGCTGGCCATGAGCGCATTGTCTCCCCTGCTGCCGACGGGGCTGGGGTTTGCCTCGTGGGACGTGCCCGCATGCGAATCCCAGCCTGTCACTTACCATGTTCCTCTGCTGCCTCCTCCACTGCCTTTCAGCTCTGGCACGCATGTCTTCATCTCCTAGAGCTCTGAAATTTAAAGGGCCAATATGCCCATAATTCTGTGCAACACCTGACACTACTCTATAAGTCCCTGCACCTCCCACTCTTCCCTGCCGGATCTTCAGTGCCCCTAGCCTGAGATTAAGAATTCCCTGGCATCTGAGTTATCTTGGAACAATGAAGCTCTTTGGGCCACTTTCAAGAGAGGACTTTCTAGCAATATCAAGGATGTCCTTGCTGCCTGGGAATTGCCTTCTACCCTGAATGAACTCATACAGTTGGCATCTCAGATTGATATGCATTTCTCTGAACGACGGGAGAATGTCAAGAAAGGGAATTTGCACGACCTCAGCGCTTTCCTTGCCTGGCACCTGTCTTCCAACAACCACCGCAACCTTCTACGTTGCCTCCCACAGTGGAGGCTATGCAGGTGGATCGGTCTCGCCTGACCCTTCAGTAAAGAACTCACCAACGAGCTTAGAATCTATGCCTCTACTGCACCAGTGCAGATCATTTCCTCAGAGATTGTCCTCTGCGTCCACAGTCACAGGGAAACGCTTGCACCTAGGGTTTGTGGGAGAGGCCTCCTTAGGTATGAATACCTCCTCTCCACACTTGAATTTGATTGTCCAGCTTTCTCTACCCACCAAAGAGACTATTTCCGTTCTTGCCTTCCTGGACTCTGGTTCCACAGGAAACTTTACCGATGCCTCCTTAGCACATAGGTATTGTCTGCCAGTATCCCACCTTCTGAAGCCTTTGTACATCTCTTCGGTCAACGGAGAAAATCTGGACTGTACTGTCTTATTCCGCACAGAACCCTTATCTATATAGGTTAGTGTTCTGCGTAAAGAAAAATTGTCCTTCTATGTGCTTCCTCATTGTACCTCCACTCTTCTACTTGGCCTTCCTTGGTTACAACTACATGCCCAGCATATTGATTGGAAAACTGGAGAAGTACTTCCTTGGGGAACCTACTGCTATAACAACTGTTTTCATACTCTTACATCCGAGTTGGTGTCTCCTTCTAATCCTCTGCAGGGTCTGCCATCGTTCCTTGAGGACTTTGCTGACGTCTTCAGTGAGAAAGAAGCACATCGTGCTTACGATTGTCCAATTGACTAATTGCCCGGTACCACACCTCCTTGGGGCAGAATTTACCCCTTGTCTGTTCTCGAAACCCAGGCCATGTCTAATTGCATCCAAGAAAATCTTCAGAAAGGATTTATCAGAAAGTCATCCTCCCCTGCCAGAGGCGGATTCTTCTTCGTGGAAAAAAAGGGCGGATCTTTGTGACCTTGCATTGACTACCGTGGCTTGAATAAAATTACTGTCAAGAACCGCTACCCACTTCCTTTGATCTCGGAATTATTTGATCGTCTGCGTGGAGCGAGGATCTTCTCTAAACTTGACCTTTGTGGGGCCTATAATTTGATACGAGAAGGAGACGAATGGAAGACTGTGTTTAATACTCGTGATGGACATTTTGAGTATCTTGTGATGCCATTCGGACTCTGTATTGCTCCAGTAGTCTTCCAGGAGTTAGTCAATTATATTTTTTTGTGATCTTCTATACTCCTGTGTCGGTATCTATTTGGAGGACATACTCATCTACTCGTCCAATGTTCAGACTCATCGCTCTCACCTCCAAGTTTTACAGCGTCTCCGAGACAATCATCTCTATGCTAAACTAGAAAAGTATACTATACAGAAAACCAGCCTTCAATTTCTGGTGTATATCAAAGTCTACAAATGGACCCTAAGACGTTGTCCACGGTACTGGACTGGCCTCGACCTTCTGGCTTGAAAGCTGTTCAGTGCTTTCTCGGCTTTGCCAATTACTATTGGCAATTTATCCCTCATTACTCCACCTTGGTAGCCCCCATCTTTCTCTCACCAGGAAGACTGATAATCCAAAGATCAAGACTCCAGAGGCTGAAGAATCTTTCAAACAGTTAAAGTCTGCCTTCACTTCAGCTCCGGTTTTATCTAGACCCGATCCAAACAAGCCACTTCTTTTGGAAGTCGATGCTTCTTCTGTTGGTGCTGGTGCAATTTTAACGCAAAAGTCCTTTAATGGAAGAATTGCAACCTGCGGTTATTTCTCTAAGAACTTCTCTCCTGCGGAGAAAAATTGACACCATTGGAGATCGTGAGCTCTTGGCAATAAAGCTGGCTTTGGAAGAATGGCGCCACCTCTTGGAGGGCTCTGTACATCCGGTTACTACATATTCTCATCACAAGAACTTGCTCTATCTTCAGAATGCCCATCATCTCAACCCTCGGCAGGCTCGTTGGTCTCTGTTCTTCTCCCGGTTTGACTTCTTTATTCACTTCTGTCCAGCGTAGAAGAATTTACTGGCTGATGCTCCATCTAGGTCCTCAGATGTTCAAGATCAGGAATCCCATCCTCAACATATTATTCCTCCTGAACGCCTCATCTCTGCAGCACCAGCAAGTCTTCAGCACCTGCCCCTGGGAAGACTTACGTATCTCCCTGTTTAAGACTCAGAGTTTTGAAGTGGGGTCATTCTTCTCTTCTGGCCAGTCATTCCGGAATTTGTAAGTCCTTGCAGCTCATCTCCAGACAGTATTGGTGGCCTAGTTTAAAACAGGATTCGTTGATTTTGTCCGTTCCTGTTCGGTCTGTCCAAGTTCCAAACCTGCATGTCTTCTACAGCCTTTGCCAGTTCCAGAGCTTCACTGGACTTATATTGTTATCAACTTTATTACAGACCTTCCCTCTTCTGGCGGCAATAGGGTAATCTGGGTTGTAGTAGACCAATTCTCTAAAATGGCTAATTTTGTGCCTCTACCTGGATTACCATCAGCACCACAGCTTGCTAACCTTTTTCTTTGCCATATCTTCCACTTAAATGGATTGCCATCTCATATTGTATCCGACCGTGGAGTCCAGTTCGTCTCTAAGTTGTGGTGGGCCCTCTGTTCTCGTCTCCAAGTGAGGTTAGATTTTTTCCTCAGCTTATCACCCACAATCCAATGGACAGGTTGAAAGGTGAACCAGGTCTTGGGAGACTTTCTTCACCATTTCATTTCTGCTCGTCAAGACAACTGGGCCAATTTACTTCCCTGGGCAGATTTTCGTACCATCATAGGGATTCTGAATCCACTGGGACTTCCCCTTTCTTTGTGGTCTATGGACTTCATCTGCGTCCTCCTCTTCCCTTGTCTTCTTCCTCCGGAGTTCCCATGGTTGATGAACAAGAGCGGAATTTCTCCTCCATCTGGCAGAAGACTTGTAACTCTCTGTTATATGCCACGTCTTGGATGAAGTCTCAAGCAGACAAGAAAAAGCGCACTCCTCCCGAATTCTCTCCTGAAGACAGAGTCTGGTTGTCATCCAAATATATCTGTTTTAAGGTACCCAGTTATAAACTGGGCCCTCGCTATTTGGGTCCTTGTAAGATCAAGAAATGTTTAAATCCTGTGGCCTATTCTCTCCATCTGCCATCTTCTCTCTGGATCCCTAATTCCTTCCATGTCTCTCTCTTGAAACCTATCATCCACAACTGCTTTTCCAAAAAAGACATCTCACCTACTCCCATCTCTGATACCTCTGATGTTTATGTTGTTAATGAAATTTTGGACTCCAAGTTTATGAGAGGAAAACACTTTTTTCCTGTGTATTGGGAGGGATTTGGTCTGGAGGAGAGATCTTGGGAGCCAGAGGAAAATATCCTGGACCACGACTTTCTCAGTAAATTTCTGAATCGCTAAAGGAGGGGGAAACCAAAGGGCGGGGTACTGGCCGCATGCGCTGGCTGTGAGCGCATTGTCTCCCCTGCTGCCTTCGGGGCTGGGATTCGCATTGTGGGATTAACACGGTCACTTAACATGTTCCTCTGCTGCCTCCTCCACTGCCTCTCAGCTCTGGCGCTCGAGTCCCCGTCTCACACCTTTGCTGCCTGCCTTGACCTTCTGCTAAGTCTGACTACGCCCCTGTCTCATCTTTCTGTACCTCGTCTTGTCCAGTTACCTGTGTGGTCGAGTCGTATCGGGGGTAGCGACCTGGGTGTTGCCTGCCGCAGCAAGCCCATCTTGCCTTGCAGTGGGCTCTGGTGAAAACCAGTGGCACCTTGGACTCCGCTCCCTGATACGTCCGTGTCATCTGCCACAAAGGTTACAGGATCCACATCCAGCAGCTTTACAGTACCCCACTGGTAAAAAGACCTTGCTCTGAATATACTCCATTGACTACAACCCTCTGGTGTCTGTCACTCAGCCACTGTCTAATCCACTCAACAATATGGGAGTCCAAGCTCAATGACTGCAGTTTATGGATAAGTCTTCTATGCGGGACAGTGTCAAAAGCCTTACTAAAATCTAAATATGCGATGTCTACTCCCCCTCTGCCATCTATTATTTTAGTCACCTTTAGTCAATCTCCCTGAAGTAAACTCATGTTGTTTAGATGTTTCACAATCCTATCCTTTAGTAGAGTTTCCATTAATTTCCCCACTTGATGTCTGACTTACTGGCCTATAGTTGCTTGATTTCTCCCTACTACCTTTCTTGTGAATGGTCACGACATTTGCTCATTTCCAATCTTCCGGGACGACTCCTGTTACCAGTAATTGGTTAAATAAATCTGTTAACAGTTTTGCTAGCTCACCACTAAGCTCTTTTAATAATTTTGGGTGTATCCCAACAGGCCCCTGTGAATTATTTGTCTTCACCTTAGACAGCAAACGTAGAACCTCTTCCTCTGCAAATTCACATGCATCAAACGATTCATTTGTCTTCCTCCTAAATGAAGATCCTTTTCCTTCTTTTTCTTCTGTAAAAACTGAACTGAAGTATTTATTAAGGCAGTCAGCTAGCCCTTTATTCTCTTCTACATACCTTCCTTTCTTTGTTTTTAACTTAGTTAGTCCTTGTTTTAATTTCCTTTTTTCATTTATATATCTGAAGAATGTCTTATCCCCTTTTTTCACAGATTGAGCTAGTTTTTCTTCTGCCTGCACTTTAGAAGTTTTTATAACTTGCTTGGCCTCTTTCTGCCTAATCTTGTAGATTCCCCTATCTTCATTGCTCTGGGTTGTTTTATGATTACTAAATGCTAGCTTTTTTTTTTTTTTTTGGCCACATCTGCTGAGTACCACAGTGGTCTCTTCCTTTTTCTGCTTTTACTGACAAGTCTAAGGCAATTTTCTGTTGCCTTTAATAATTCAACAGAAAATTGCATTAGACTTGTCAGTAAAAGCAGAAAAAGGAAGAGACCACTGTGGTACTCAGCAGAAGTGGCAACAATCATAAAAAACAAAAAGCTAGAAGTTAGTAATTATAAAACAACCCAGAGCAATGAAGATAGGGAAATCTACAGGATTAGGCAGTAAAAGGCCAAGCAAGTTATAAGAACTTCTAAAGCGCAGGCAGAAGAAAAACTTGCTCAGTCTGTGAAGTCATGAGTCATTTTTCCTCATGCTGATGCCAGCTCCCGGCTGAGTCATTCTGCCACCGTATGTTCTCCTTATGCTGATGCCAGCTCCAGGCTGTCTCATACTGCCACCATATGTTCTCCTTATGCTGCCGCCAGCTCCAGGCTGTGTCATTCAGCCACTATATGGTCTCCTATTGCTACCATCAACTCCGGGCTGTGTCATTCAGCCACTAAATGGTGTTCTCATGCTTCCGCCACCTCCAAGCTGTGTCATTCAGCCACTATATGGTCTCCTCTTGCTGCCGCCAACTCCAGGCTGTGCCATTCAGCAACTATATGGTCTGCTCATGCTTCACCCACCTCCAGGCTGTGTCATTCAGCCACTATATGGTCTCCTCTTGCTGCTGCCAACTCCAAGCTGTGTCATTCAGGCACTATATGGTCTCCTCTTGCTGCTGCCACCTCCTGGCTGTGTCACTGTACCGCCATGTGGTCTCCTCATGCTGCTGGCACATTAGATAAAACTTTTTAGGTTCATCTATATTTCAATTCAAATGTTAAAAAATATCTTTAATCTTTTCAATTGTGAGGCAATATGGTCTTGTCAGGCTGTTGTCACCTCAAGGCTGGGTCATTCAGCCACTATATGGTCTCCTCATGCTGCCACCACCTCCATGCTGTGTCATTCAGCCACTTTATGGTCTCCTCATACTGATGCAACCTCCAGGCTCTGTCATAGGGCCCTCTGCGACAGTGATTATAAAACTATGTAATTTGGCATGCTACACTAAACTGTTTAGATGCATGATGGACTTTATTGATACTTTTACTCATTTACATTTCACAACATACATTAATCCTTTATCTAGTTCTATAGCACAATGTTTGTGTCTATCAATGTTAACTGAATTTGTCATGTTAAGAAATAAAAGCTAAAAATTGCTTTTGATAACTAACTTACTGAATTTTATAGGTAAAAGAGATATTTCTAATATAATCTTCAACTGTTTTATAAATTATAACTTTTATGTGTAAAATAAGTTAGAGCCTGCCCCTCAACAAGAATTATCTATTAATATCCTGGAAATAATACTTAATGAGACAGGTGTATTCAGTCTTTCTACTAAAACTAGGTTACTTTAATTATCTTTTGCGTTTTTTCTGTACTGGATATGCCATATGTTTTCCAATTTACCTAAATAAACATGCAGCGCTGTGATTTTCTAACATCTGTTCTTACTTTATAACTGCAATTCTGCACTTTCAATAAAGTTTTAATAACAAATTTTGGTATGTACAGCAAGAGAAATTTAATAAATGTAATTAGAGATGAGCGAATTATAGAAAAATTCGATTCGGCCGATTCGCCGAATTTTCCCCCAAAATTATTTCTGGTCCAAATTTATTCACGGCGAATCACTATTAAAAACGGCTATTTCTGGCCTACAGAGAGCCTCAATAGGGGTGTAGCACACTTTGCCTTGTGCTAACATGCATAGGGAGTGTGCTGGGTTAGTGAAATAAAACTGTTACTCAGTATGACATGCAGATTAGAGGTGTCACTAATGAAGTTATTGGATTTTAAATAGCACCTGTCATCAAATATATTTTCTAAACTAACTCAGATTATATTCACTAACTTCTCCTAACACCCCTCCTGCCCTCCCCCCCCAAAAAAAAAAAATTCTGAGCTTTAAAAAAGCTGTGTATCATACCACCGCCCTTGCTCACATTGTGTGAGCTCCTGCTGGAGAAAGTGGGTGTTCCCCAGCAGGTGCAACATCACTGAAGCCTGTGAGAGCTGTGCCTCGCCATGCCCCGCATGCTCTTCCTGAGATTAGACTTCTGCAAGTCCGAGTGGAGACCAAATAAACTGTTTGGGAACAGAACAGAGCCACCTAGTCGCCATTTTTTCAATCACATTAAAAAGATATAAAGGATGAGAATTTTAACAGCAAGTAAATGTCTTATAATAACATAAGGAACAATATATTAAAAGTTAGTTTGGTGACAGGTACTGTTTAATACATACAAATCCCAATCTACAGAAAGGTAATTGGACAGATCCCTGGTTCAGCACAATAACCCTGGATGTTGTATTTTACAAGACATCTAACTCTTCAACACTTCAACACTTTTAGCCAATCTAAAACCTGTGGAAACAAATTCCATCATTTTATAGCTTTTTTTTTCACTAGTGTAAATATATTTATCCAATTTTTATTAATGAGATTTTTCATTCTTCACAGATATTCATTTTGTTGCCCTGATACAAGACATTGGCCCAGTTTTACAATAATAAACAATCCCAAATTGTAGCACAATTTACACCAAAAACCTGTCTTGCATGACTTGCACCAGATTTATTATGAGTTTTGGCCACATTTCTGGTATCATGGCCTTGGTAAAAGGGGCATGACTTTGTTAAAAGGGCGTGGCAACATAATGCCCCAAAAATGCTCAAAGTTTCTGGAGAAAAATTCTGGCTAGTATAAACAAACAGATAGTGGGTCTAGAGACTTAGAAAAGACAATTTATGCACCATTTAAACCCTTTATTCAGCTATTTTTCTTCCCTTACACAGACTTTTCTAAAATGAGACTCACAAAAGAGTGTGTGAACATAGACTAAGGATGCATAAGATTTAACGAAACAGTCTAAATCATTGTGATAAATCTGGTGCTCTCTTAAACTATCTAGTCCAAGTTTAAACTGTCTACAAAGTAGATAGTTGTAGTAAATCTGGGCTATTATCTTTTAATGCAGAAGAACGGCACAGCTTCATGGTCCGAATACTGCCCCCTGAGGTAATTTATTTATTACATAAGTTCAGTTTAAATATGACCCATTTGTGACTAATCTTTGTATGTGGAGTAGAGCTATGTTGATTACTGGTGACTTTATAGCTATGTTACACCAACTGTCAAATATGATCTATAAATAAACTTTCCAGTACTTTACTAATTACTCTATAGTAGGTAACCCTAATGGCCTATAGGTGTTAGACTTTTTGTTTGTTCTTGAAAGTTTCTTGAAAATTGTTATAAAATTAGACCTCCATCAGTCCACTGATACCCCTTATGTATGCAAACAATTAATGATTTTGCAAGCACGAAGCCTTGGCATAGGAGATGCATTTTTCACCATTACTTAAGTCAGTAGTTAAGATGTTATTAGTAACATAAGTAGATATGTCTCCAACACTTTCCTCATTTGTGAACACAGATTATAAAATGTAATGAACATCTCGTTCTTCTCAATATTACATTTGATCACGTTACTCTTTGATCAGTTATGGGAACAACGGTTTAAGCTGCAGCTTTTTTACTGTTAATATAGTTGAAGAATTTTTACATTGAAGGTCATTAAAATGGTTATTTCACCAGTTCTCCAATCCATTTGCGGGGAATGGCGTTGCAGCCAAAGAAGGCCAAGAAGAATCTCAGAAGTACAGTGTGGCAGAACATAGAATTCAATCTTTTCTTTATGCGATACTCCCACTTGCATGACGAGAGATTCAGTATGGAAGTGAACCTTACAGTCCAGATTTTGTCCATTAATAGAGGAGATGAACAAGGGCTTGGCAAGCCGAGTAAGGGAAAGATGATACTTGTGGACTAAAGCCGCATCAATAAAGTCACCTGCTGATCCAGAATCCAAAAATGCTGTAGCGCTGAAGGAAAACTTGGCTGAAGCAAAAACTTGTACAGGAATTGTTAAGCGTGGAGAGGTAGTTTTAACACCCAGGGACGCCTCTCCCACATACCCTAGGTGCGGGTGAACTGTACAGTTCTTGAGAAAGTGCTCCGGGCTAGCACAATACAAGCACAAATTCTCATTGCGTCATCGTGATCTCTCCTGTTGTGTAAGACGAGAACAATCTCCCTGTATAGCCTCTTCGCAAGAGGCGCTGGAAACTGAAGAGGTGGACGCTAAAACATGGGTGTCAGGTGGGCAGGTTCCCTCTCTAAGCGCAGTTCCTGTTGTCTCTCAGCAAAACGCACATCTATGCGTGTGGCCAAGTGGATAAGTTCTGTCTAAGAAGGTGGAGGATCATGTGCTGCAAGGGCATCTTTAATCCTGCTTTACAGTCCTTTTTTGAATGTGGCACACAAGGCCTCTTCATTCCAGGCAAGCTCAGAGGCTAGAATGGGGAATTGAACCGCGTAGTCACCAACGGTAGAATTCCCTTGACAGAGGTTCAGCAACGCCGTCTCAGCTGAAATTTTGCCAAGAAGGCCGACAAATTGGAGGATACTGGATCACACAGTCCCAAAGGGATGTAGCCCAAGCCAGGGCTTTTCCTGACAGTAGACAAATGACAGAGGCCACCTTTGTACGTTCCTTTGGAAACAGTTCCGACATGAGCTCCAAGTGCATGGAGCACTGTGTAACAAAGTCTCTGCACAACTTGGAATCCCCATCATACTTGGAAGTCAAAGGCAGGCGCAGCTGGGAGCCAGAAGACACTGCAGGAGCTGGAGATGGGAGTGGACCAGATTGTGGTACCTGCTGCTGTTGCAAGGCCAAAAGCTGTTGCATCATGGCTGAAAGTTGAGAAAATTGCTGCTCCTGTCAGGCCAACTGCTGCGACTGATGTACCACAATAGAGGGAAGATCCGCGACTTCAGGCAGGGGTACCTCAGCGGGATCCATGGCCGGATCTTTCTGTAACACTCATGTTTCAGAAGACAGGAACACTGGGGGATGTGGATCCGCTGGACCTGTATGGCAGATGACTCGGACAGTACCAGGGAGCGGAGTCTAAGGTGCCACTGGTTTTCACCAGAGCCCGCCGCAAAGCAGGATGGACTTGCTGCAGCAGGCAGCACCCAGGTCGCTATCCCTGGCACGGCTTGACCACATAGGCGGCTGAGGAGATGCGAGGCACAGGAGGGATAAGGAAGCTCGTAGTCTGTAGAGCAGAAGGTCATGGCAGGCGGCACAGTAGCGTAGTCAAGAGGTAGTCAGGCGGCAGAGGAGCAAGGTCAAAGTCACAAAGCAAGGGATCAGATACACGGCAAGGCAATACTGAGGAAAGCTTTCTCTAAGGCACAAGGCAACAAAGGTCCGGCAGGGGAGTGAGGAGGGTGGAGGAATTTATAAATGAGCCACAGGGGACTTACACTAATGAGAGTACTGGCCCTTTAAATCTTAAAGCTCCGGTGCGCGCACCCTAGGAGATGGGGACATGCACGTCAGAGCAGAGAGGCAGAGGAGGAGGCAGGAGAAACACCCAGAGAGTGAAGGACTGAGGCTCGCATGCGGGCACGTTCCGCGTTGCGAGTCCCAGCCCCATTGGCAGCAGAAGGTAAGGGGACCATGCGCTCATGGCCAGCGTGTGCGGCCAGAGTGCATAACGTAATAATAACATAGTAACATAGTTCATAAGGTGGAAAAAAGACCAGAGTCCATCAATTCCAACCTATAAACCTAATGAGTCCCTACTGAGATGATCCAGAGGAAGGCAAAAAACCCTCATACTAGAGGTAAAAATTCCTTCCTAACTCCAAATATGTCAGAATAAATCCCTGGATCAACGTTCTGTCCCTATAAATCTAGTATACATAACCGGTGATGTTATTATTCTCAAAAAATGCATCCAGACCCCTTTTGAACTCTTTTACAGAGTTCATCATGACCACCTCCTCTGGCAGAGAATTCCACAGTCTCACTGCTCTTACAGTAAAGAACCCCCGTCTGTGCTGGTGTAGAAACCTTCTTCCCTCTAAACATAGAGGATGCCCCCTTGTTATAGATACAGTCCTGGGTATAAATCGATCATGGGAGAGATCTCTATACTGTCCCCCAATATATTTATACAAAGGTATTAGGTCGTCCCTAAGCCTTCTTTATTCTAAACTAAATAACTCAAATTCTGATAATCTTTCTGGATACTGTAGTCCTCCCATTGCCCGTATTACCCTGGTTGTCTGTCTTTGAACCCTTTCCAGCTCCCCTATATCTTTCTTGTACACTGGTGCCCAATACTGTACACATTATTCTATGTGTAGTCTGACTAGTGATTTTTACAGTGGTAGAATTATTTCCTGGTCATGGGCATCTATGCCCCTTTTGATGAACCCCATGATTTTATTTGCCTTGGCCGCAGCTGCCAGACACTGGTCACTACAGCTAAATTTACTGTTAACTAAGACTCCCAAGTCCCTTTCCACTTCAGTCGTCCTAAGTGTGCTCCCATTTAATACATAAGCCCAGCCCCGATTATTCTTCCCCATGTGCATTACCTTACATTTATCAGTGTTGAACATCATCTGTCACTTCCCAGCCCAAACCTCCAACCTATCCAGATCCATTTGTAACAGTGCACTGTGCTCTATAGTGTTTACCGCTTTACAGAGTTTAGTATCATCTGCAAAGATTGCTACTTTACTATTCAACCCCTCTACAAGGTCATTAATGAATATATTATATAGAACAGGGGCCAAGACTGACCCCTGTGGTACCCCACTAGTAACAGTCACCCAATCAGAATAAGTACCATTAATAACCACCCTCTGTTTCCTATCACTGAGCCAGTTACTTACCAACTTGCACACATTCTCCCCCAGCCCAATCCTTCTCATTTCATGCACCAACCTTTTATGTGGCACCGTATCAAATGCTTTGGAAAAATCCAGATATACGACATCCAGCGATTGCCCCTGGTCCAGTCTGGAGCTCACCTCCTCATAAAAGCTGATCAGGTTAGTTTGACAGGACCGATCCCTCATAAAGCCATGCTGATATCTGGGTACTAATATGCATCTGGGTACTAATAACTAGTGTTGAGCGGCATAGGCCATATTCGAATTCGCGAATATTCGCGAATATATGGACGAATATTCGTCATATATTCGCGAATATTCGCATATTCGTTATCTCCTCGTTTTATTTTCGCATATACGCAAATTCGCGTATGCGAAAATTAACATATGTGAAAATTTGCATATACAAAATTAACATACGCGACAATTCGCATATGCGAAAATTAGCATGTGCTAATTTTCGCATATGCGAATTTTCGCACATGCGAATTTTCGCACGGCAGTCTCACACAGTAGTATTACAGCCTTCTTTACACCACACAAGCTGGAAGCAGAGAGGGGTGATCACTGTGATGTGTACTGTGAAGAAACAAATAAAAAAAAAAAAAAAAAAAAACGAATATTCGTAATTACGAATATATAGCGCTATATTCGCGAAATTCGCGAATTCGCGAATATGCGATATTCGCGAATAATATTCGAATTGCGAATATTCGCGAGCAACACTACTAATAACCTGCATGCGTCGTATGTCTTAGGGGGGATTAAACTGGCAGAGTCACTGGTAGAGAAGGATCTGGGTGTACTTGTAGATCACAGACTACAGAATAGCATGCAATGTCAGGCTGCTGCTTCCAAAGCCGGCAGGATATTGTCATGTATAAAAAGAGGCATGGACTCAAGGGACAGGGACATAATACTCCCCCTTTATAAAGCATTGGTACGGCATCACCATGAATATGCTGTTCAGTTTTGGTCGCCTGTACATAAAAGAGACACTGTGGAGCTGGAAAGGGTGCAGAGACGCGCGACTAAACTAATATGGGGCATGGAACATCTTAGCTATGAGGAGCGATTAAAGGAGTTACAATTGTTTAGTCTTGAGAAGAGACGCTTAAGGGGGGATATGATAAACGTATATAAGTATATTAATGGCCCATACAAAAAATATAGAGAAAAACTGTTCAAGGTTAAACCCCCCCAAAGGACGAGGGGGCACTCCCTCCGTCTGCAGAAGAAAAAGTTTAGTTTCAAAGGGCGACACGCCTTCTTTACCATGAGAACTGTGAACTTATGGAACAGTCTACCTCAGGAACTGGTCACAGCAGGAAAAATTAACAGCTTTAAAACAGGATTAGATACATTCCTGGAACAAAATAACATTAATGCTTATGAAGGAATATAAAATCCCATCCCTTCCCAAATATCGTGCCACACCCCTACCCTTAATTCCCTGGTTGAACTTGATGGACATATGTCTTTTTTCGACCATACTAACTATGTAACTATATGGAGTCATAAATTTATTTTTATCAAGACACTCCAAAATAGCATCTCTTAGAAAACCCTCCCGTGCTGGCATCTCTTTCAGGTATTATAGATTGTAAGCTCTCGTAAGCAGGGCTCTCGCTATATTGTTTGAATTGTTGATTAACTTGTTACTTGTCTGATATTATTTACACATGTATCCTATGAACTATAAAGTGCTTTGGAATATGTTAGTGCTATGTAAAGATCACTATTACTATAAAATGCAAAGCAAAAACTGAAAAAAACACAGAAGTGTGTTGAGGGGTGGACTCACTTTTGTAGGATACTGTTTATGTGAAGTCTGTATAAAGATAGGGAGGTTACTAGCTTATAATGTTTAATGTTTTTTCCTGCAGAGACAAAATGTGGCTGGAAGAAGTTGTCATGATGGTCTGGCAAGATGGAGAAGATGAAAGTGAATACCTCTGATCAGGGAAGATGTCACCTGTGAGTCACTCCATGTAACCACACTGCAATCATTTTGTGTACATGGTGTGCAGTGGTCATGGTGTGGCAGTGTTATTTAGGCATTATGTAGTAATATCATTTCCAATATATTTCTTTGTATAGTGTGTATTGTATGGAGGTAATATTTTTTTCTGGTATCTCAGCAATAATGTTGTATGATAACAATATACAACAAAATCTCCCTTAGTGGACAGTTTTTAATTCCCCGGCAGAGTTCCATAAGACTTAATGTATTTGCACCATCCAAATATGGGACACTCCATATAGCAGATGCGGACACACCTAATAGGAGACAAAACACTCCCAATTGAGGACAAAACTCTTCAATAGGGGACAATCAGGTATATTTGCCAGCCCTCCTTTGTACACAGGCCACTGTCAGGGGGGTACAGCTAATACCCCAGTAAGGGGCCCAGGCCTTGGCCCCCGATGCACCTCCCTGCAGCAGCCCCAGCACAGAAGCAGAAGACTGCTTTTTAAACAGTGGCCTCCAGCTTCGGTACATCCGCCAACCACATCATCCCCTCCCCCCCCCCCCCCGTGCCATTTTATTCCCTCTGTGCCAAATTATCCCCCCTTGTTACCCCCTGTGTCACATTTTCCCTTGATCCTCCCTGTGCTATTTCATTCCCCCTGTTTTACCCTTTGTGCAAATTCAATACCCCCCTCTTTATCACCCCATGTGCCATTTCATCTCCCTGTGCCATTTCTTTCCCCCTTTATCCCACCTGTGCCATTCCATCCCCCTTTATCCCTCTGTACCACTTTACTCCCCCTGTGCAAAATCATGCTCCCCTCCCCCTTGTGCACATCACTTTTCCCCTTCCCTCCTCCCCCTGGTTTTCTTCTTAACTGGCCGGCAGGCTCAGGTGCAGGGACTCTCAGAGGGTTTGATGTTCTCCTGACATCCTCTGCACTGCACTCACTGAGAGGCTGTGAGTAGCGGCGGCTGCAGGCACTGATGAGTGAAGCTCTTGACGTCACTTGTCAGTGCCCGTAGCCGCTGCTGCTTCTCTCAATAAGTGCAGTGCAGAGGACTTCAGGGGAACGTCAAACCGGTGACAGACCCTGCACCTGAGCCTGCTGGCCAGGTAAAAATTACAATAGGAGGAGGAGGGAAGGGGAAAAGTTATGTGGCACAAGTGGTGAGGGGGTGATGATTTGGCACAGAAGGGGAAGAAATGGCAAAGGGTGGTAAAGAGGGGGTGATGAATTTGCACACAGGATAATAAAGGGGGGATGAAATGGCACTGGGGGATCAAGGGGAAATTATGTGACACAGGGGGTAAGGGGGATGATTTGGCGCAATGTACAGGGGGAATAAAGTGGCACAGAGTATAAAGGGGGGATGAAATGGTACAGGGGGTTGATAAGAGGTGATTTAACTGCACTGGGAGATTCTAATGTATTGCTTTTTATCATGTTTTATAAGTAATAACACTCTGCAGTGAGTACAGTACAGTATTCGGTCATTTAGATTTTTGAGCCTTTTTTCCCAATAGGGGAAATCTCTCAATAGACACTTGTTTGTCCATTATTGGGAGATTCTACTGTATGTACTTTTTTTTTTTGGTAAGGGGGGGTAGGCATGTGCCTTGAGGCTCATGCCCCTGATCTTTAACCCCTTAATGACACAGTACGTCTATTTACATCCTGCGCCGGCTCACGTGATATAACATGGGGTCACGAGGTGACGCCGCATGATATCGGGTCGGTCCCAGCGGCTAATGGAAGCCGGGACCTGTGGCTAATACCGGATATCACCGATTGCAGTGATGTCCGGTATTAACCCATTAGATGCAGTGATCAAAGTTGATTGCCGCAACTAAAGTGAAAGTAAAAGCGTTCCCGGCAGCTCAGTCGGGCTGGTTGGGACCACCGTGGTGAAAATGCGGTGTCCGAATCAGCTGTACAGGCACCAGGAGGGTCCCTACCTGCCTCCTCATTGTCCGATCACCGAATGAATGCTCTGTAACTGAGATCCAGGCAGGAGCAGTCAAGCGCTGAAAACACTGATCAATGCTATGCTATGGCATAGCATTGATCAGTGTGGGCAATCAATGTTATGCTTGTTATAGTCCCCTATGGGGGCTATAACATTGCAAAAAAAAAAAGTGGAAAAAAGTTAATAAAGATGATTTAAAGGGGTATTCCAGGAAAAAACTTTTTTTTATATATCAACTGGTTCCAGAAAGTTAAACAGATTTGTAAATTGCTTCTATTAAAAAAATCTTAATCCTTTCAGTACTTATGAGCTTCTGAAGTTGAGTTGTTCTTTTCTGTCTAAGTGCTCTCTGATGACACGTGTCTCGGGAACCCAGTTTAGAAGCAAATCCCCATAGCAAACCTCTTCTGCTCTGTGCAGTTCCCGAGACAAACGGAGATGTCAGCAGAGAACACTGTTGCCAGACAGAAAACAACAACTCCACTTCAGCAGCTGATAATTATTGAAAGGATTAAGATTTAAAAAAAAAAACATGTTTTTTTCCTGGAATACCCCTTTAACCTCTTCCCTAATAAAAGTTTGAATCACCCCCCTTTTCCCATAAAAAAAAACTGTGTAAATAAAAATAAATATAAACATATGTGGCATCACCGCATGCATAAATGTCCAAACTATAAAAATATATAGTTAATTAAACCGCATGTTCAATGGCATACATGTAAAAAAAAATTCCAAAGTCGAAAATAGCGTATTTTTGGTCACTTTTTATACCATAAAAAAATTAAGATCATTGTGCAAAAAAATGAGCCCTTGGCTCACGCGATATAACATGGGGTCACGAGGTGAAAAATAAAAAAGTTATAGGGGTCAGAAAAGGACATTTTTAAACGTATAAATTTTTGTGCATGTAGTTATGTTTTTTCTCCAGAAGTACGACAAAATCAAACCTATATAATTATGGTATCATGTTAATCGTATGGACCTACAGAATAAAGAGAAGGTGTAATTTTAACTGAAAAATGCACTGCGTAGAAACGTAAGCCCCAAAAATTACAAAATGTATTTTTTTTTTCAATTTTGTCGCACAATGATTTTTGATTGGTTTCACTGTAGATTTTTGGGTAAAATGACTGATGTCATTACAAAGGTCACTAATTGTCACTAAGTGGAGTCTAGATAGAGTAAAATGTTACTGGTGTGTCTAAGATATTAAAGTAAATGAATGCTTCCAATTGTCCAATGAAGTTGCCTTTTTCTGTAGATATTGTTTTAAAAGCTTTCACAGACCATAAAAAAAAAAAAAAAATTAAATAAACAATTTATAAGAATGAGCCAGCAAACAAAACCAAATCAAATTCTCTTGAACACAGAGCACGGCTTCAGTTATAATGTTTCCAACGTATTTCATTCTTTCTGCAAAGAAACTATACAACATTTTTGGGAAATCAGAGGGGCATAGTGCTGAACAATAAGATTAAAATCAGGATTAGCTGCTGACCAGAATGGCAAAGAGTGTAAACACATTTTCTTGTACAATGTGATGAACGATGTTCAACTGGACCAATAAATCATAGAGACAGTCTACTCTTTCAGTGACACTTGGTCCTATTCATCAGGGGAGAACACTACATTATTTTGAATAAAACCAAGGTGATGGCGGTAAAACCAGTATTCCAAAAATGTTAAATCCTCTATATTCATGGATTTAGCTCTGATTTCATCCAGCTAGTATATTCCTTTGATAACATTCAAAATTCATTGTCATCTGCTATGTGCTATAGATCTCTTCTTTAAGAAAATGTTTACTATTACCTGAGAATTAATAAAACCTGTGCCCACAGATTGTACTCCATTTCTATTTTATAAGCATTAAAGGTGGGTGTTTGAATGGTACACAATCATTTGTAAAGAGTCTACCGTTCATTAGTCTGGATTAGTGGGATCAAATGCCCATAAGGAAAGGGAATGGCAATAAAAGCATGCACATTGAATAGGCTCTAAAAATCTGTAAGGAGTATGTATTCTCTATGTAAGATTGCCTTGCAGTTAGATGAGTCCAGGTTAAATCTCCAGGTTAGATAAGGTGAACATGAGGTGAATTGATGTCACTGATAGCTACCTTTTATTAGTCTCAGTTAGTGAGGCAAATAGGAAAGGCCCATGAGAAGAGGGTACGACAATAAAAACACACACCTTGAATTGGCTCTAAAGATCTTTTAGGAGTATATATACTCTATGTGAGAGACTGCATGTAAGAGAATACAGTTAGACCAGTCAGAGTCCAGATGGGCACTGAAGGCTAGATTAGGTGGAAATGTTGTGGGAAGAATGTCACCAAATTGGTACTAAATATCTTTTGTTTGGAAGATTTCTCCACAATGTATGAAGTCAGACCAGTCAGAATCCAGATAGACCCTAGCTGCGTATATTTATGGTTAGAAGCTGTCACTAAATTGGTAAAAGAGATGTCTTATTAGGAAATGTTATGAAGCGAGAACCTGCATTGCCCTTGCACTTAATTAGGAATCCAGTAGTAGTGGTCTGAGATTACTCTTGGCCAAAGGTATGATAACTATGGAAACACGCAAATTATGATGCCTTCTTGAGACAAAAGTGAAAGGGCAGAATTGGCTTTAAGAATGGTTAATAAGCATTCCCTCTGGGAGTGAAGTTCCTCTTTACATAAAGGATGATGTCGGGGAGATTTATCAAAACCTGAGAAGAGGAAGAGTGGTTGCAGTTACCCATAGCAACAATCTGAACGCTACTTTCATTTTAAAAAAGGCCTTTAAAAGACAAAAGAAGCAATCTGATTGGTTGCTATGGGCAACTGCACCACTCTTCCTTTACACAGGTTTTGATAAATCCCCCCCAGGTTCTTTTCCCAAAGTAAAAAAAAAAGAGAAATATATATATGTAAAAGGGAAAAACTAAAATATTGCATTGACATTAGTATTCAAAGCCTTTACTCAGACATTTAGTTTATTTTCTAACACTCTTTCCAGATCCTCTCAAGCTCTGTCAGGTTGGACGGGGACCACTGGTTGAAATTATTTACAGGTCAAGAGATGTTCGACTAGGTTCAAGTCAGGACTCTGTCTGGGGCACTAAAGGACATTCACAGAGTTTTTACCTAAGCTCTAGGTGGGCTTTTATGGGTCTTTTACTAGCCATTCTGCCATGAAGTTCAGATTGTGGAATTCTGCAGAGATTGTTAATCTTCTGGAAATTTCTCCTGTTCACACGCAACATCTTTAGAGCTCAGCCAAAGTGACCATTGAGTTCTTGTTCACCTCTTTTACAAAGGCCCTTTCCCCTGAGTATATAGTTTGGTGGGGCAGCTAGCTTTAGGAAGAGTCCTGGTTGTTTCAATTTTATTCCTTTTGAGAATTATGAAGGCCACTGAACTTTTGGAAACTTTCATTGTACCAAAAAATCTTTTGTACCTGCCTCCAAATTGGCGCTACTACACAAGCCTCTCTCTGAGCTCTACAGGCTGCTCTTTCCACTTCTTGCTGTGTCTTTCCAGATCATGAGAATTCAACTTAATTCACCACAATTGGACACTAATCAAGGTGTAAAAACATCTCAAAGCCCATAAGACTATATTTTAAGTGCCATAGCAAAGGGTCTGAATAATTATGTTTATGCAGAACTTTAGTTTAGCATTTTTAACAAATTAGTAAAAATGTTTAAAATTCTGTTTTTAATTTGTCATTATGGGATATGGAGTGCAGAAATACTAACCGTGCTGCAACATAACAAAATGTGAAAAAAATTAAAGTGTATAAAAACTTTCCGAATTTAATGTAACAATGCACTTACCCTGAAAATGCATTCTGGTCAGTAGAGAAGCACAAGAATATTAAAAATAAAACAGCCATAAAAGGGCTCACTACAAACACAGAAGTTGTCAGCAACTAAAAGCAGGTCCGGACTAGCCATTGGGCACACTGGGCAAATGCTCTGTGGGCCGTCCGTCCCCAGGGCCATCTGCCTGCACTGAAAACTCAGGAGTCACAGACTGCTGCCAGTGATCGGTGCTTTAAGAACCTTGCGACCATGCCCAGGAAGGTTATTGGCTTTAGCAGGGTACAATGTGCTACACAAGAACGTTTCTTTAAAGGAGTTGTCCCACAAAGCAAAGTTGAAAAATCAGTTATGTCACATACATATGTGGTGAACCATGGTGAATGGCAGGACCACGAGGTGTAGCGGTGTAGTTGGATGAGGCAGATGGTATTAACCCCAGGGGCAAGGTGTTATTAACCCCTAATGTTCGTGACACCAGAGTGGTTTTTGGGTATCGGGAACCACCCAAACGATATCTCCACTATCCCAATGGCTAGGCAGTGAAATGAGAGTCCACAACCAGGTTATGGTTTAACAGAGGCTTTACTGAGGTCAGACAAATGTTATGTTCTCTAAAGCTCGTCCAGAATCCCAGAGAGGTGGCCAGGAACACAGAAGGACCTCGCAGCTTGCAGGGACCAATTATACTTATAATGGACTTTAGATCATTGACTTTAGGCTTGACTGGACTGTAGATAGCGACAGTAGACATAGACTTGACTTACTGGAAGTGACGGTAGATTTGAGGCCTTCCAGGGAGCTTTACACTAGCATTGAGACATCTGGTCTTGACTGTACCCCAGTAAAAAGAGAGCCAAAAGAGAAAACGATTACAGCACCTCCTTTCCTTATAAATGGGGGGATGAACTAGAAGCCCATTGGTCAAGCAGTGGGTCATGTGTTAAGATGATGACTCTCTGGGTAACAAACATAACATGTGACATATCAAAGGTCCTTTAGACAATTACATTAGTCCTCCAAAGGTCCTTTATACTGTCTATACATTAGCATACTGACTATATACCTATTACAATAAATAACATTGTACTAACAACAGGGGAGACACTGCAGGAGAGCCCCCAGGTTACTGAGGGACTCAACCTGACAGGGCCTAAGTGAAGTACAGGACTCTGTTCTGTACTGAGACATTACAAACCCCCCTACTTAACATAAGTTGCCCTCAACGACAAGTTCTGTCAGGATTGAAGGTCGAAGGGGCCTTGGGGCCGGATGCAGTCCTGGGGCATTTCTGCAAATAAACGTAAATTGTGTCAAGAGCAAGGATTTGGCTTTGTGTCTCATGATAGCTCTACTTGGAATAGAAAGGAAATGTACAAAAAAGATGGTTTGCATGACAAGCTCAGAGTCCTTTCTACAAATGGTCACAGTTTAGGTAATAAAGTCAATGAACTTGGGTCAATAATGGCATCTGAGAATGTAGATTTAGTGGCTGTTACTGAGACATGGTCTAACGAAAGTAATGACTGGGACATATCCATACCAGGGTAATCTTTATACAGAAGAGACAGAGAAAGCAAGAAAGGAGGAGTAGTGGCCCTATATGAGAAAGACGGCATAAAATCTAACCTAATACAAGTTAGTGAGACAAACAGTTTGGGTTATGTTGCAGTTCGGTAAGACAGTAACTTATGTAGGTGTGATATATAGATCACCTGGCCAAGTTAAAGAATTAGATGATCTACTAGTTGAAGAAATAGCTAAAATGACAATGAAAGGAGACGTTATCATTATGGGAGACTTCAATCTTCAGGATAGACACTGGAAAACCGAAATAGCTAGTTCTGCCAGGAGTACAGATATTCTAAATTCCCTACTGGGATTATCTCTACAACACGTGGTTAAGGAGCCAACCCAGAGGGAGGCAATTTGGGATTTGGCATTCACAAATGGGGATTTGGTATATGATGTTATTATAGGCGAAAGCTTGGGATCTATTGATCACCAGTCAGTGTGGTTAATATAAGAACAGCGAAGGAGGCACACTACACAAAAACAAAAGTTTTAGATTTTAGAAATAAAGACATTTCAAAAATGAGATTAGTCATAAATGAGTTCCTATCAGACTGGAATGGATTACATGGAGTCCAGGAGAAATGGGACTACTTAAAAGACGCATTATTGAAGGCAACAGAAAATTGCATTAGACTTGTCAGTAAAAGAAGAAAAAGGAAGAGACCACTGTGGTACTCAGAAGAAGTGGCCAAAATCATGAAAAAACTAAAAGCTAGCATTTAGTAATTATAAAACAACCCAGAGGATTGAAGATAGGGAAATCTACAAGATTAGGCAGAAAGAGGCCAAGCAAGTCATAAGAACTTCTAAAGCACAGGCAGAAGAAAAACTAGCTCAGTCTGTGAAAAAAAGGGATAAGACATTCTTCAGATATATAAATGAAGAAAGGAAATTAAACCAAGGAATAACTACATTAAAAACAAAGGAAGGAAGGGCTAGCCAACTGCCTTAATGAGTACTTTGGTTCAGTTTTTTCAGAAGAAAAAGAAGGAAAAGGACCTCCATTAGGGAGGAAGACTAATGAATCCTTTGATGCATGTATATTTACAGAAAAAGAGGTTTTACGTTTGCTGTCTAAAGTGAAGATAAATAAGTCACAGGGGCCTGATGGGATACACCCAAAACCGTCAACAGATTTATTTAACCAATCACTGAATGGTTAAGTCGTCCCGGAAGATTGGAAATGAGCAAGTGTCGTGCCCATTCACAAGAAAGGTAGTAGGGAGAAATCAAGCAACTATAGGCCAGTAAGTCTGACATAAATAATGGGGAAATTAATGGAAACCCTACTAAAGGATAGGATTGTGGAACATCTAAAATCCCATGGATTGTAAGATGAAAAACAACATGGGTTTACTTCAGGGTGATCATGTCAAACAAATGTTATTGATTTTTTTGACTGGGTGACTAAAATAAAAGATGAAGGGGCAGTAGACATCGCATATCTAGATTTTAGTAAGGCTTTTGAAACTGTCCCACATAGAAGACTTATCAATAAACTACAGTCACTGAGCTTGAACTCCCATATTGTTGAGTGGATTAGACAGTGGCTGAGTGACAGACAACAGAGGGTTGTAGTCAATGAAGTATACTCAGAGCAAGGTCTTGTTACCAGTGGGGGACCAATTTTGTTTATTATTTTCATTAGTGATATTGCAAAAAGTCTCGATGGTAAGGTATGTTCCTGGAGGGATATGCCAAATGGAAAAGGATTTAGGCAAACTAGAAGAATGGTCAGAACTCTGGCAACTGAAAATTAATATGGATAAATGCAAGATAATGCACCTGGGCGTAAAAACCCTCTGCAGAATATAGAATATTTGACCCAGTTCTGACCTCAGTATCTGAGAAAAGGAATTTAGGAGTAATTATTTCAGATGACTTAACCCCTTAAAGCATAGGGGATAAGATGCCTGATCGTGGGGGTCCCGCCGCTGGGGACCCCTGTGATCTTGCACGCCGTGCCCCGTTAAAATCAGTCCCCGGAGCGTGTTCGCCCCGTCCCATAGGCTTGCATTGGGGGGCGATGTCACACGGGGGTGGAGCCGTGACGTCACAATGCTCCGGCCCCGTGATCGACAGTAGTCAGACCCGGAGCGAACATGCTCCGGGGACTGATTTTAACTGGGTGTGGCGTGCAAGATCACGGCGGGACCCCCTCGATCAGGCATCTTATCCCCTATCCTTTGGATAGGGGATAGAATGTCTAAGTGCCGGAGTACCCCTTTAACGACCACAGACGTAAATGTACGTCCTGGTTTGGCAGTACTTCGTGTACAAGGACATACATTTATGTCCTGTGTATGACCACGAGCATCGGAGCGGTGCTCGCGTCATACACGGCAGGTTCTGGCTGCTATCAGCAGCCGGGGACCTGCCGGTAATGGCCGACATCCGTGATCATGCGGATGTCCACCATTAACCCCTCAGATGCCGTGATCAGTACAGATCACAGCATCTGCAACAATGCACATGTCAAAATAGATGATCGGATCGCTCACAGCACTGCTGCGGCGATCCGATCATCTGTAATGGCAGACAGAGGTCCCCTCACCTGCCTCTGTCAGTCTCCCGGCATCTCCTGCTCTGGTCTGAGATGGAGCAGACCAGAGCAGGAGATAGCCGATAATACTGATCAGTGCTATGTGCATAGCACTAAACAGTATTAGCAATCAAATGATTGCTATAGATAGTCCCCTATGGGGACATAAAAAGTGTAAAAAAAAGTTGAAAAATGTAAAAAAAAGAGTAAAAAAAAAAAAAAAAAGAAAAATCTCCTCCCCCAATAAAAATGAAGAATGTCCGTTTTTCCCATTTTACTACCAAAAAGCGTAAAAATTTTTTTTTATAAACATATTTGGTATTGCCGTGTGTGTAAATGTCCAAACTATCAAAATTTTATGTTAATGATCCCGTAGGGTGAACGGCGTAAACGTAAAAAAAATAAAAAGTCCAAAATGGCTGCTTTTTTGTCACATTTTCTTCCCAAAACATTTTTCAAAAAAATTATCTAAAAGTTTTATAAATGCAAATGTGGTATCGATAAAAATAACAGATGACAGGACAAAAAAATGAGCCCTCATACCGCCCTATATATGGAAAAATGAAAAAGTTATAGGTGGTCAAAATAGGGCAATTTAAGATTACTGATTTTGTACAAAAGGTTTTAGATTTTTTTTAAGCGGTAAAAAATATAAAAGTATCTAGCCATGGGTATCATTTTAATTGTATTGACCCAGAGAATAAAGAACACATGTCATTTTTACCATAAATTGTACATTGTGAAATCAAACCCTCCAAAATGTGCAAACTTGTGGTTTTCATTTAACTCCTTAAGGACTTAGGACGTATGAGTACGTCCTAAGTCCGGTCCCTGTCTATAACGCGGGGTCATAGCGGGATGGTCCTGGTGCCTATTCACAGCCAGGACCCGCGGCTAATAGCACGCGGCCGCGATTGTCCGGCCACTGAAGTAATACAAAATCAAACCTATATAAGTAGGGTATCATTTTAACTGTATGGACCTACAGAATGAAGATAAGGTGTTATTTTTACCGAAAAATGTACTGCGTAGAAACAGAATCCCCCAAAATTTACAAAATAGAATTTTTTCTTCAAGTTTGTCGCACAATGAATATTTTTTCCGTTTCGCTGTGGATTTTTTGGTAAAATGACTAAGGTCACTGTAAAGTAGAATTGGTGGCGCAAACAATAAGCCATAATTCAGATTTTTAGGTGCAAAATTGAAAGGGTTATGATTTTTTAAAGGCAAGGAGGAAAAAACGAAAATGCAAAAACGTGAAATTGCTCAGTCCTTAAGGGGTTAAATTTCCTTTACATGTATAGCTTGGAAGAAAGAAGAGACAGGGGGATATGATAGAGACTTTTAAATACATAAAGGGAATCAACACAGTAAAGGAGGAGAGCATATTTAAAAGAAGAAAAACTACCACAAGAGGACATAGTTTTAAATTAGAGAGGCAAAGGTTTAAAAGTAATATCAGGAAGTATTACTTTACTGAGAGAGTACTGGATGCATGGAATCGCCTTCCTGCAGAGATGGTTGCTGCAAATACAGTGAAGGAGTTTAAACATGCATGGGATAAGTATAAGGCTATCCTTCATATAAGATAGGGCCAGGGACTATTGATAGGATTCAGATTATTGGGCAGACTAGATGGGCCAAATGGTTCTTATCTGCCGACACATTCTATGTGTCTATGTTTTCTATGGGTTTTTTCAACTGAGAATAGGATTAACAAGGACTATGACTAGTACTGATAACTTTACTTAAGGATCTATAACAACATTTTGACTATGCAGGCAATATTCTATACTTGACATGAAACATTTTCGGATTGGGTTGCCTGAGGCTTCCTGCCCAATGCCTTGGCTACTGGGGTCCCTTGGCATTTTAAAACTTCTCCCCAGAACACTGTATTAGTTTTATGCTAGACATTTTTATGCTAGACATTCTGTAGATAACATTTGACATTTCTGTTACCTTATGCTTGTCTATGTGCATTATTGAGTATTAGGAGTACCTTCTGGCCAGGAAAGTATCTTGTGCACGAACACAAGAACATATGATATTAGACATCAATGAAATATGACATTGGAGTGGACTGTGTAATTTTGAGTGACACAGTCCTAATGTATGTGACTTAATGTGTACATGACTTGTAGGTGTACATTATGTGTACTTTATGTGTACATTATTAGTGTTGAGCACGAATATTCGTAATGCAAATTTATATCGCGAATATCGGCACTTCGCAATTTCACAAATATTTTGAATATAGTGCTATATATTCATGATGCATTTTTATGCAAATTTCCCATGCAAATTTTTGCATGGAAAAAAAAGTGAACGAACATAGCGAATATGCGAATTTTGCGAGCATAGGTCGAATAATTGTCAATATATTTGCAAAATATTGCAAATTCGAATATGGCCACCGCCGCTCATCACTATTAGTGATGAGCAAACTTTTTAAAAATTCGATTCGACCGATTCGCCGAATTTTTTGAAAAAATGTGTTTCAATATGAATTTATTTGCGGTGAATCTATATTAAAAATGGCTATTTCTGGCCTACATAGAGCCTCAATAGGGGTGTAGAACACTCTGCTGTGTTCTAACACGCATATGGAGTGTGCTGGAGTAGTGAAGTAATACTGTTATTCAGAATAACATGCAGATTACCGGCATCACTTTTAGAATCACTGCCGCAGAGCGGCACAATGACAGAGCCTGGAGGTGGCATCAGTATGAGCAGACCATATAGTGGCTGAATGACACAGCGTGGAGGTTTTGGCAGCATGAGGAGACCATATAGTGGCGGAATGACACAGCATGGAGGTGTTGGCAGCATGAGGAGACCATATAGTGACTGAATGACACAGTGTGGAGGTGTTGGCAGCATGAGGAAACCATATAGTGTCTGAATGGCACAGTCAGGAGCATGAGTAGACAATAGGCCTTCACAATCTCTAAGATTATAAGATGAATTTGGAATTTTAAACCGAAGATTTTGGGAAGCTAGTGCCACCATAACAAAATTTATTCCCAGAACCAGGCCAAGCAGCATCAGTAAACCATTTATTACCTGAATAGCACAGCCTGGAGTTGGCTGAAGCATGAGGAGACCATATAGTGTCTGAATGGCACAGCCTGGAGTTGGCGGCAGATGAGGAGACAATAGGGCCTCACAATCTCTAATAATAAAAGATGAATTTTGACATTTCAATTGAAGATGTATGTTACCTAGTGCTACCATAAACATATATAGGTAATGTCCTAGGCTTAGCAGCATCACTAAACCATGTAGTTGCTATATGACACATACAGGAGCAGGCAGCAGCATAGTACACAAGAGGGATTCACAACCCCTAACATTAAAAGGTGAATGTTGAAATTTCTATTAAAGATGCATGTTAGCTAGTGCTACCATCATAAAATTAAGGCCCAAGCCCAGAAGCATCAGTAAGCCAAGTAGTTCCTTAAACACACAGTCAGGAGAAGGCATCAGCAGTACACCAGAGGGTTTCATAACTCCTTATATTGATAGATCAATGTTGAAATTTCTATTAAGCATATATTTAGCTCATGCTAAACATCCAAAAATGTAAGGCCCAAGCCCAGAAGCATCAATAAACCAAGTAGTTTCTGAAACACACAGTAAGGAGCAGGCATCATCAGCACACCAGAAGGTTTTATAACCCCTTACACTCAAAGATCAATGTTGAAATTTCTATTAAGCATGTATTTAGCTAGTGCTAAACATCCCAAAATTTAAGGCCCAAGCTCAGAAGCATCAGTAAGCCAAGTAATTCCTGAAAAACACAGGAGCAGGCATCAGCAGTACCCAAGAGGGTTTCATAACCCCTTACATTGAAAGATCAAGCTTGAAATCTCAATTAAAGGGTAGCTCCCACTATCCTTTTTTTTTCTTTCTGTCCCTGCCTATTGCCCATCTATCCCTAGCCCCCTACCTGCCTTTACATTTTTTTTTTACTATATTAAAATGGTTTTTTGTCTGCCTGGTAGTGTGCTCACTACCAGGCAGACTTCCCCAGCAGGCGTGACATCACTGATACCTGCTGGGGCCGACACTTCCGCCCTTCGTTCACTATATAGGGTGCCTCCAGCAGTTTCACCACTACATCTCCCAGCTTGCCCTGACATCTACTGGCTGTCAGGGCATTCTGGCAGTTGTAGTGGTGAAACAGCTGGAGGCACCCTGTGGTGAAAACAAATCTGACTATGTTGAGGGATGCCATTCTGATGCTGTAGCTAAAGGAGGGCGTGCTTTGCGGTGTACGAGTGGCTGAAATGCATGCAAAGTTTCCTTCCCATTCTTAGGATGTCTTGCAAATGGGGGGAACACTTCAGGAACTGCTTGACAACCAGATTTAACACATGTGCCATGCAGGGCACATGTTTCACCCTTTCTTGTCGCAGCCCGGCCTAGATGTTCTTCCTGTTGTCAGTCACCATGGTTCCCATTTCCAGATTTCGTGGAGTAAGCCATGCTCCGATTTCTTTACGAATGACTTATAGCAGTTCCTCGCCTGTGTGACTCTTTTTGCCAAGGCAAACCATGTGAAGATCCGCGTGACACCGCCGTGCACACATGGTATGCTGAAGGGCCACTGAGACTTGTCTGGGCAGTGGAGGCTGAGGACACAGTGGAGGATGAGGAGGAGGAGTCGCACACTGTCACAGGACCAACGGACTGACAGCGTGGAGGAGGAAGCGGCGTGACCTGTCCAAGTTGGGGATGTGGCTGTGCAGGAACCACATTCACCCAGTTAGCCATAAAGGACATGTATTGTCCCTGACCGTAGTTACAGCTGTGGTGTTCTGGTACCGTATTGCATACCATACCTTGTATGGTGGTCCCCAAAGTCAGAGATCCTACGTTCAGGTAGGGTCCCCCAGGTGGGACAGCCCCTAGTCGCCTCCTATACTCTAATTTTATAGTGTTTCTATGTACATATTTACTAATGTATATTTAATATAATGTATAGTATAATTACCTTGTTAGCGTTGCAGGACCTTCGGTCATGTGACCATGTTAATTCCTCTATGGTATGTTGGAGGACCTTTGGAGGTCCTTGGGTCACGTGTTACCCATAATGCTATGTAAAGATGATTGACAGAAGTAATGGACCAATCAGCTCTAGTCCAGCCCCTGCCCATATAAGGGAGCTGTAGCCAATCATCGCTCTCTTGGGTTGCTGCTCTCGTGGATGCCGGACTTGCAGGATGGATCTGCGCAACTTTCAATGACAAGCTAGGCCAGAAGCCTGCCGGCCTCAGAACAAAACTAAACCGTGAGTTCTAAACTAATCCCCGCTAAAGCTAGCGTGACTACTGGACTGCAACTAGAACCCCTAAATTCAGTGGAACAGCGCATACCAGTCTAAATTGCTTAAGGTCCCGACCACTGTCAATCTCTAAGAGACTTTGCATGTATAGAGACTGTTCCGGTTGTAAAGCTTGCACAAAATCTTCAGTAAAGTTCCGATACCTCCCTATCGCTCTTGGGAAGGGTGGCGGTAGAACAAGCATTACAGAGGAGCCCCCACCCTGGCATCACGAATAGCAAGGGTTAACAAGCACCCTTAAGTAACCGCACAGCTACACTCCCCATACCCTACTCCTCCCAGGCTATCACATAGCTCCAGATGTCGGCGCTGCCGTGCACTTTGGTACACACCGACAGGCTCAAGGACTGGCCCACCTTCTCTTCCACAAAATTGTGCAGGGCTGGTATTGCCTTCTTCGCAAAGAAATGATGGCTTGGTACTCTCGACCTCGGCTCGGCACAAGCCATCAGTTCTCTGAAAGGTGCAGAGTCCACCACTTGAAAAGGGAGGGACTGCAGCACCAGCAACTTAGACAGGAGCACATTCAGCTTCTGTGCCATTGGATGAGTGGGCGCATACTGTTGTCTCTTGGACATGGCTTTGCCGATAGATTGTTGGCGGAATGGCTGACTAAAAGTGGGAGAAGAAGGAGCATCTGGAGCGACAGAAGGAGGGTATGACACACAGCTCCCTTCGGCTGAGGTGGTGGAGCCTTGGCTGTCTGAAAGAGGGAGCAGCGTGCCACTGGGTGATGCAGCAGGCTGGACCACTACATCGAAGCCACAGTTCTACCAGGCCGCTTTATGGTGGCGAAGCATATGTTGACGCATGGCCGTGGTATTAACATTGGGACCCTGGCCACGCTTCACCTTCTGTGAACATATCTTGCATGTGGCTATGTGAACCTCCTCCGGATGCTTGATGAAAAACTGCCACACTGCCGAGTAGCTGATTTTCCCACCAACAGTCCGCACTAATTGACTGCTACTGCTGCCTTCTCCAGGAACCCCTGTTTCACAACCTCCCAGGAAAGTAGGCTGCCGCAAAGCAGGTGGTCTCCCCAGAGCACGTTTGGCTCCAGAATTTCCACTTCTGCCACCCCGCTAACTGCCAACTATGCTACCACCTTGCTGGCTCAGCTGCTGCCTCACGGGCAACCTGCAACTCTCTCCTTTGATGATGATGATAAAGCCCCTTCTGCACCCAGCTTCCAATTGAAATCGGCTTCATCATCATCAAAAAGTGTCTTCACATCACTGACGTCCTCCTCAGGTTCCTCAACAGTATCTGCTTCAGGACCCTGAACCCTGGCAACGCCGCCTCCAACGTCACTCTCCTCATCACTACTTGCCCGCCTAGCGGAGGAAGTGGCGAATGTCTCCTCCACTTCTTGGCTGGGCAGTAGCTGCTGACTGTCCTCTATTAGACCTAGTGAATAGTGGAGCTGAACCCACAGCATAAGATACTTCAGTAGGATAGAGAACAGAATAGGACAGAATGAAATGGGAGGACAGCGACTGCTCCCGGGCCATGCCAACCGATGGTTGTGTCTGAGGAACCCACCGACTGTTGACTGGGGGTTTCAGATGTCACTTGTGATGAATTGGATGACCGTGTTAACCAATCAACGACGGCAGATGGGTTGCTGGTCGAGACACAATCGCTAGCTGATAACGGAAGCTCAGGCCTATCACTGCAACTCCTGCTGCCACTCGCCCCATGTCTGCTGTGACCTCTGCCTGAAGGATTTAGGCCTCTGCCACTCCTCTGTGCATGTACTGGCACTTCTCTGCCTGACATACTTAGTGTATATATGAGGGGAGTACAATACGCTTCACTACACTTAAAACAGTATTTGTCTAGAAAAGCAGCAGGTGATTACTTTTGGCTGGCCTTTCACATTATCTAGGCCCTTGACAGGTTGACAGGAACAAAATAGTACACTACTTAGATGTAGGTATGTGGTATGCACTGATGAGGGCAGAAAAATGCGCTACAATACGCTCAAAAACTCAGTATTTTTGTAAAACACCAGCCGGTGATTACTTTTCTCTGTCCTTTCACAGTATGTAGGCCCTTGGCAGATTAACAGGTACAAAATAGTACATTACTTAGATGTACGTATGCGGTATGCACTTATGAGGGCAGAAAAATGCGCTACAATGCGCCTAAAAACTCTGTATTTTTTTTAAAACACCACCTACTTTTGGCTGTCATTTCAGGCTCTTGACAGATTAATAGGTAAAAAATAATACACTTCTTAGATGTATGTATGTGGTATGCACTGATGAGGGAAGAGAAATGTGCTACAGTACGCCTAAAAACTCAATATTTTTGTAAAACACCAGCATGAGATTACTTTTGTCTGTCCTTTCACAGTATGTAGGCCCTTGACAGATTAACTGGTACAAAATAGTACACTACTTAGATGTACATATGCGGTATGCACTGATGAGGGCAGAAAAATTCACTACTGTAACCTTAAATTTTTTTTTTTTAAACACCAGCAGTACACAACAGTGCTGCAGCCAAAAAAAAGTTGTGTACTAAACACAAAATTGCACTCTGTCACAGACTATTAGGAATGGACTGCTGGGTATTATACAGTCTACAGACTAGTATAACCAGTAGATTATTATTTGTGGAACAAAGACACTGAATTGCACTGAAAAAATATTCCTGCCTCCTCTGCTAAGGTTTATGAAGTTGATGCCGCTTGTTGAAATGTATGAGGCAACACACAGCTATGTGCCCCTCTCTGTAATGCTGTGCTGAAGAAAGTGACTGGGAGGCTAATGCCTGCAGCTGCAGTGAAAAAAAACACTGCTCTCTGTCCACCAGAATGCTGATGTGACTAGGAGGATGTTAAACGCTGATGGAATGCGCTTTTCTCTGCTTTAACACACACAGGCTGTCCGTCCTATCTCTATGCAGTGTCATGAAGGAAGTGACTGGCCGCAATATGGCTGCCGATTATACAGGGCTGTGATATCACAGGGGTGACTGGCTGCTGATAGGCTGCATGCTGCATGTGATTCAGGGTCATCCCGCCTACTTCCCTTCCCGCCTTGCCTTCCCGCTTTTCCAGCGTTCCTTGCCCGATGTACTGACATGTGAATCTGCCATTTTAGATGCCCTGGAGCCTTGAATGCTGTAAAATTGAGATTAATGAAGTGATTTGCGTGATAGAATTGCGGCGATATTCGCACTCATTGCAAATCGAATATTTTCTGAAATTCGTAATGAATTCGGATTTGTCAACTTCGATTGGCTCATCTCTAGTCACAGGAATTTTTCACGTGTCAGAAAGACATTACTAATCATCAATATTAAGTCAAAGGACTTCCAATATGCTTCATGTTCTCACCTATACAGTGCAGCCCTGAGAGATGAAGATTTCTTTTTCAGAATAATCCTCTCTGTCTCCTGAAAGATTTAAAAACTCAGATAAGTCTAGATTTTGATGAACACTGTACTGACTTTTTGGACTAGTGTACTTGTATGAAGCATATATAATGTATGTCCCCAGTCCATCATGAATAGTTCAGAGCAGACTTTGAAATATTTGAAGTCAAATTTAGACAGATGCTGAAGTAGGAGAGTTTTTTAAACATCTCACACTGCTTTTATGTCACATAATTGGAAAAATATATTAATGTCCCTTGTCATCATTATTATATGGCAGTTACACTGTCTAATAACAATTTGAACATGCAATGCCTATCTTAAAAGCATAGTTTATGGGTGGTTATGAGAAAACATGTCTATAAGAAACACAAAGCCCACTGCTAATACTCTATGGGGGAGATTTATCAAGAAATGTCTATTTTAGATCCAAATTCCACCATTTTTTTTTGTCTATACTTTGACTAGCGTGCGCCTTATTCATCAATAATGCGCAGTGTAATGATGAATAAGGTGCAGGTCTCCTTTAGCGGGAAAAGTTGTCTAACGTACATCTTTTCTAAAAAAGAGTCAGACCAACAACCAGAGGCCTGGGTTCTCAATCCGTGGTACACGTACCCATAGGGGTACGCCACGGGTTGAGCGTTGGTATGCGAAAGTGCCGACAAATACCGGCCATGCACTGGCAAGTACTTGTCAGCGCATAGCCGGGCTAACCTCCAGCTGTTGCAAAACTACAATTCTCAGCATGCAGTGACAGAAGGGCATGCTGGGACTTGTAGTTATGCAACAGCGGGAGGCACACTACTATAACTTTCAGCATGCTCTTTGGCTGTCCGTGCATGCTGGAGGTTGTAGTTATGCAACAGCTGGAGGCACACTGATTGCAAAACACAGAGTTTGTTACATAACTCAGTGTTTCCCAACCCGTGTGCCTCCAGCTGTTGCAAAACTAAAACTCCCAACATGCATGGACTGTCAGTGCATGCTGGGAGTTATAGTTTTGCAACAGCTGGAGGCACACAGGTTGGTAAACACTGAGTTAGAAAACAGATAATGTTTCCCAGACAGTGTGCCTCCAGTTGTTGCAAAACTTCAACTCCCAGCATGCCCAGACAGCCGAAGGGCATGCTGGGAGTTGTAGTTTTGCAAGAACTGGAGGAGAACAGATTGGGGACCACTGTGTAGTGGTCTCCAAACTGTGTCCCTCCAGATGTTGCAACACTTCCACTTAAAGCATGCCCAGACTGCCTAGGCATGCTGGGAGTTGTATTTCGGCAACATCTGCAGGGCCAGATGTTACAGAACTACAACTCCCAGGATGCCTGGACTGTCTGGGCATGCTGAGAGTTCTTGTTTTGCAACATCTGGAAGAGCACAGATTGGAGACCACTGCACAGTGGTCTCCAAACTGTGGCCCTCCAGATGTTTCAAAACTACAACTCCCAGCATGTCCAGACAGCCAAAGGCTGTCTGGACATGCTGGGAGTTGTAGTTTTGTAACTCCTAGAAGCAGCAGCGAAGATTAGTGACGATCTTCACTGCTGCCTCTGATGCTGATGCCGACGCTGCCTCCTCCACTTGCCTGATGCTTCCACATGTGCCTGCTTCCAGTCCCCGGTCCCCCCGCGACGGTCTCCCCGCAGGTATGTGACGCGGTCCCCCCGCAGCTCTCAGGGTCCTCTTCACCCGCTCTGCCCAACATCTAGGGGAGGGGGATCTGAACTTTCACCCCGTGTCAGCTAAGACACTGTGATTGGTCCACAGGGACCAATCACAGTGATCGCTGGCCAGGACCATCCACAGATGGTCCTGGGGAGGCTAGCAGAAGTTGTCCCCCGCTGGTAACAGCGGGACTTCTGCCAGTTAACCCGTGCATTGCCGCGCATCACCGGGTTAACTGAATGCCGTCTATAGACGGCAGAATGCGCGAAGGACCTGCGCAATTCGCCGTCTATAGACGGGATTCTGCGGGAAGGGGTTAAAGGTTGAATTGTGGAAGGTAGAAATTATTGTCATGCCTACTGGCAGGTGGTGTAGCTTTGCACTAAAAATTTACCTTTGCGCACAGAATAGCGACTTTTGACAAAAGTCGCAAATGATAAATACGTGACCACTGCATGGTGAAAAAGAAAAAGTTCTACGGGTATTCAAAAAGAGTAAAACTGTCTATATCAAAAGGCGCATAAAAGTCTCAAAATATGCTGCTTGCGCCTGAACTGCGCCTGAACATAGACAAAAAAAATGCTCTAAAAGCAATGATAAATCTCCCCATATGTTTCTATATTTCTAATACTTAAAGATTATTTAGTGTAAAATTCTGGAATGCCACAAAATGACAAAAAATCTGCTCTGAAAAACTGAAGTAACATGTAGTGACTGGTTTCTTTTATGTCTCACAATGCAGAAAACATATTCTCACCCATGGATGGTACGTCTATATTTTAAAGGGGTACTCTTAATCCTTCCAGTACTTATCAGATGCTGAAGACAACAGAGTAAATTCTTTTCTTTTTGAATTTCCTTTCTGTCTGACCACAGTGCTCTCTGCTGACACCTCTGCCCATGTCAGAAACTGTCCAGAGCAAGAGAGGATTGCTATGGGGATTTGTTCCTACGCTGGGCTGTTCCTAAAATGGACAGAGGTGTCAGCAGAGAGCACTGTGGTCAGGCAGAAAGGATATTCAAAAAGAAAATAACATCATGTGGAGCATACAGCAGCTGATAAGTACTAAAAGGATTAAGATTTTTAAATATAGGTAATTTACAAATCTGTTAAACTTTCTGGCATCAGTTGATTTAAAAGAAAATGTTTTCTAGTGGAGTACCCCTTTAACAGAGTTTTTCTATGCTGTCACTATTAGCTCTGACTGGTATATCTGATTATGCATCACCTGCTCCTGCTCTAGTCCTGAATGTTTCAAGCATATTCAAATGCCTTCTTTACTGCCCATTGAAATGCCTGTTTTTCCTTTGTGCATGCATGCAACCTGTGATGCAGCAATGCATGCAATTGATACCTGCCAATGAAATACAATACGTATTTAGACAATGCTTGTAAGCTACAACACATGGGATAGGTGCCAATGTAGATATGGATTATCACCTGCCTTCCCTACCCCCCCCCCTTCTCCCCTTTATCAGTTTCTTCTTTTCTTTCTTGTTTTCTACTCTCTATTTCTTCTCTATTTCCTCTCTCTTTTCTCCCTCTATCATCTGTCTTTCCTCCCCCATGTTCTTAATTTTCCCCTTCCCGTCTGTCTCTCCTCCTTTTCCTTTTTTTCCTTTTTCCTATTTTCCCCTCATTTTTCCCACTTTTAACTTCTTCTTTCTCTTCCTCTTTTTTTCTTTTTCTTTTCCGTATTCAATGCTTTATTGAACCGAAAGATAAAACAAGGGTACAGAAATAAAAGGGAGGTGAGGAGCACACTGGGGGAAGATAAAACAAAAAAACACACAGCACCTCACGCAGGAGGTGAACAATAATCAAGCATGAAAACAGGTATTGGAACAACCTCAATGATACAGAAAATGTTCTCTTGTATCATAAAAATAAGGAAATAAGAACATACTCAACAAAGCAAGCAAATAATCAAAACATGGAGGAAGGGAAGAGAATGAAGCCAGAAAGCAAGGAAGAAAGGAAGCAAGGAAGCAAGGAGGACTAAGAGGCGAGGGGCCAAAAGGAATGGGGAGAAAAAAAGAGAGAAAGTAGAGAAAAAGAAGGGAGGGGAGAGGAAGAGGGGAGGCAGGAAAGTAATGTACGGCAGGTGGAAGAAGAAGAGAGGAATGAGGGCTAATCACGAGGGCACAGAAGAAGGAGAGGAGATGCCAAATTGCAGGAAGCGGGAAAAAGACACAAAATCTATCCCGAAGATCTGCTGGACACTCCTCCAATCCCTGTATATTAAGGACCTCCTAGAGCCGATCAGTGATCGTAGGGGGGGGGGGGGGGGGGAGGTAGACTTACAATGCCTGGGGACAACCCTTCTAGCCACCTCCAACAATAAGCTAGAGAGACTCTTCCTTAGAGACCCAGCATGTATAAGAATAAAACCTGTGGGGAAGCAGCTAACTGGGTTCCTGTGACGTCTGCTGTGAGCATGCGAACATCTTGCTAAAAGCATACCATAACAGGGCAGGATAGCCAGATATGAGTCAGGGACCCACCCGACTGTTCACACCTCCAGCACGTATCCGGAACGGAGGGATGGAACCGATGGAGAAGGACAGGAACCTTATACCACCGGAAGAGCAACTTATAAATTGTCTCCTGGAGAGCCAAAGTCATAGAGGATTTGTAGCAAAGCAGGAAGGAGGTCTCCCATTACGCAATGCTGGGGGAGAAACCTAGCTCCCTCGCCCAACCCCTCTGGTGAGGAAGGAGATCCTTAGAATCCCGAATGCGAAACAGTGCATAAAGTTGTGACACTGTATGGGTAGGCTTGTCAGAGAGCAGACATAAATCTTCAAAAGCAGTTTTATTCCTATGGAAATCCCCGGGAGTCCGCCATATGGCATAGAAGTAGGAGCACAATGGGGAGTAGGGCCTTTAAGGAGCAGGACTGGAGGACCTTTGTGACCAGGAAGGGGACTTCTGGGTCAGCCAACAGGAAGTTCCCGGTGACGGAGCAAGGAGGAAAGTCAGGATTACCCAACAGAGGGGTCATAGGGCCAAGCGGTTTCAACAGGCGGGTCTTGACCAGGTGTTGCTGGCAGGTTTTGAGAAGGGTACAGGAAATTAGGGGAAGGGAGGCCATGGTCCCTTTGGTCCAAAAGGGCCCTTAGCGGAAACGGCGAGAGCGTCAACTCTAGGCGCATCCACAGTTTAGTCCGGGCATTGTGAAAACCATCCACTATGCCGGTGGCTGAAGTGGCAAGATAATAATAATATGGATCTGGAAAAGCAAGACCGCCATCCGATTTAGGCTGCACCAACATTTCCCTAGTAACGCAATGCCAGGAGTTTGCCCATATAAACCCAGAGAAAAGACTAGAAAGGAGTTGGAAAAAGGCTCGGGATAATGTCACAGAGAGTGTCTGGAGCAGGTATGTTACGCCGAGCGCTCCGGGTCCCCGTTCCTCCCCGGAGCGCTCGCCTCATCTTCATTGTTGCAGCGCCCCGGTCAGATCCACTGACCGGGTGCGCTGCGGTCCCGCCTTCAGCCGGGATGCGATTCGCGATGCGGGTAGCGCCCGCTCGCGATGCGCACCCCGGTCCCCCTACCTGACTCGCTCCCCGTCTGTTCTGTCCCGGCGCGCGCGGCCCCGCTCCCTAGGGCGCGCGCGCGCCGGGTCTCTGCGATTTAAAGGGCCACTGCGCCGCTGATTGGCGCAGTGGTTCCAATTAGGGTAATCACCTGTGCACTTCCCTATATTACCTCACTTCCCTTGCACTCCCTGGCCGGATCTTGTTGCACTTGTGCCTAGTGAAAGCGTTCCCTTGTCTGTTCCTAGTCTGTGTTCCTGACCTCCTGCCGTTGCCCCTGACTACGATCCTTGCCGCCTGCCCCCGACCTTCTGCTACGTCCGACCTTGCTTCTGCCTACTCCCTTGTACCGCGCCTATCTTCAGCATCTTCAGCAGCCAGAGAGGTGAGCCGTTGCTAGTGGATACGACCTGGTCACTACCGCCGCAGCAAGACCATCCCGCTTTGCGGCGGGCTCTGGTGAAAACCTGTAGTGGCTTAGAACCGGTCCACTAGCGCGGTCCTCGCCATCCCTCTCTGGCACAGAGGATCCACTACCTGCCAGCCGGCATCGTGGCAGTAGATCCGGCCATGGATCCCGCTGAAGTTCCTCTGCCAGTTGTCGCTGACCTCACCACGGTGGCCGCCCAGCAAGCCCGACAGATCGCCCTTCTAACCCGTCAGCTGTCGGAAATGTCCACCATTTCGCACCAACTTCAGTCGCAACTTCTCCAGCAATCTTCTCCTCCGCCAGCTCCTGCACCTCCTCCGCAGCGAGTGGCCACTCCTAGCCTCCGCCTATCCTTGCCGGACAAATTTAATGGGGACTCTAAGTATTGCCGTGGCTTTCTTTCGCAATGTTCCCAGCACTTGGAGATGATGTCGGACCAGTTTCCTACTGAAAGGTCTAAGGTGGCTTTCGTGTTCTGCCTTCTGTCTGGAAAAGCCCTGTCATGGGCCGCACCGCTCTGGGACCGCAATGACCCCGTCACTGCCTCTGTACACTCCTTCTTCTCGGAAATTCGAAGTGTCTTTGAGGAACCTGCCCGAGCTTCTTCAGCCGAGATTGCCCTGCTGAACCTGGCCCAGGGTGTTTCTTCCGTTGGCGAGTACGCCATTCAGTTCCGTGCTCTTGCTTACGAGTTGTCCTGGAATAGTGAGATTCTCTGCGCGACCTTTAAAAAAGGCCTATCCAGCAACATTAAAGATGTTCTGGCCGCACGAGAGACTCCTGCTGACCTACATGAACTCATTCATCTAGCCACTCGCATTGACATGCGTTCTTCCGGATGGCGTCTGGAGCTCCGCCTGGATATGGACTTTGTTCGCACGAAGCGTTTTTTCTCTCCGGCTCCTCTCTCCTCTGGTCCTCTGCAATCTGTTCCTGTGCTTCCCGCCGCGGAGGCTATGCAAGTTGACCGGTCTTGCTTGACACCTCAAGAGAGGACACGACGCCGCATGGAGAATCTTTGCCTGTACTATGCCGGTACCGAACACTTCCTGAAGGATTGTCCTATCCGTCCTCCCCGCCTGGAAAGACGTACGCTGACTCCGCACAAAGGTGACACAGTTCTTGATGTCAACTCTGCTTCTCCACGCCTTACTGTGCCTGTGCGGATATCTGCCTCTACCTTCTCCTTCTCTACTATGCTCTTCTTGGATTCCGGATCTGCAGGAAAATTTTTTTTGGCCTCTCTCATCAACAGGTTCTACGTTCCTGTGACCAGTCTCGCCAGACCCCTCTACATCTATTGTTTTTTCAATAAAAGATTGGACTGTCTCGTACGTTTCCACACAGAACCCCTCCTAATGTGCATCGGACCTCATCACGGAAAAATTGAGTTTTTTTTCCTCAGGTTCTTTGGCCCCAAGAAGAGGGGGAGACCCAAGGGGGGGGGTACTGTTACGCCGAGCGCTCCGGGTCCCCGTTCCTCCCCGGAGCGCTCGCCTCATCTTCATTGTTGCAGCGCCCCGGTCAGATCCACTGACCGGGTGCGCTGCGGTCCCGCCTTCAGCCGGGATGCGATTCGCGATGCGGGTAGCGCCCGCTCGCGATGCGCACCCCGGTCCCCCTACCTGACTCGCTCCCCGTCTGTTCTGTCCCGGCGCGCGCGGCCCCGCTCCCTAGGGCGCGCGCGCGCCGGGTCTCTGCGATTTAAAGGGCCACTGCGCCGCTGATTGGCGCAGTGGTTCCAATTAGGGTAATCACCTGTGCACTTCCCTATATTACCTCACTTCCCTTGCACTCCCTGGCCGGATCTTGTTGCACTTGTGCCTAGTGAAAGCGTTCCCTTGTCTGTTCCTAGTCCGTGTTCCTGACCTCCTGCCGTTGCCCCTGACTACGATCCTTGCCGCCTGCCCCCGACCTTCTGCTACGTCCGACCTTGCTTCTGCCTACTCCCTTGTACCGCGCCTATCTTCAGCATCTTCAGCAGCCAGAGAGGTGAGCCGTTGCTAGTGGATACGACCTGGTCACTACCGCCGCAGCAAGACCATCCCGCTTTGCGGCGGGCTCTGGTGAAAACCTGTAGTGGCTTAGAACCGGTCCACTAGCGCGGTCCTCGCCATCCCTCTCTGGCACAGAGGATCCACTACCTGCCAGCCGGCATCGTGACAAGGTAAAGCAGGCGGGGGAGATGGTTTATTTTGAGAATATTAATACGCTTGATCCAGCAAAAATCTTTCCGATCCCACTTGCTCAGCTCTCCTTTAAACCAGGCGAGTAGGGGGAGGAGATTCAGGTCCACTTTACGGGATAAGTCGCAAGGGACGACAACCCCCAATTATCGGAAGGATGTGGCATGCCATGGGAAGGGATAGGACATAGTCAACCTCTGGACCACGATCGGGTCAAGAGACACATTCATGGCCACACTTTTGGCACAATTGATTTTCTAGTTACGAAGCATACCAAATTCCTCGAGGACTAACAAAAGTGTGGGGATCAAGGTATCCAGAGCGGAGATATCAGTAGATAAGCAGGAGATCATCAACGAAAGTAGACATTTAAAGTGCATATCCTGCACCTGAATATCCTATATCGCCGGATGGAGTCAGATTGCTTGCAGCAGATGTTCCATTAACAGAAGGTAGAGCAGTGGGTAAAGAGGGCAGCCCTGTCAGACACCATTGCGAAACAGGGCCGGGAAAGAGAACCATTAATACGCACTCTCGCAGTAGGATTGCTATAGAGCACAAAGATGCAGCTGAGTGCCAGGGGGCTAAGCCCCAACTGCTCCAAGATGCCCCACAGGAATCCCCAGCTCACCTGGTCAAAAGCCTTTTCTGCATCCAGAGACAACACCATACAGGGAAACTGAACAGCCTGAGCATGGTTGATGAGAGTGAATGTCTTCAATGTGCTATCATGAGCCTCTCATGAGGGAACAAATCCCACCTGATTCGGGTGAACCAGGGATGCCAGGAGGGGAGTTAATCGCAATGCTAACAACTTAGCATCCACATTCAGGAGTGATATTGGCCGGTAGCTGGGACAGAGAATACGGTCCTTTCCTTCCTTGGGAATTACTGTGATAAAGGTGACAAGACAGGAGTCTGGGAACGGGGAGGTAGGAGAGATGGCATCGAAGGCAGATAATATATGAGGGGTCAACTCAGACTAGAGCACCTTATAAAACCGGGCAGTGTAGCCGCCCTGTCCCGTGGATTTCCCTGATGGGGAGAGGGAGATGGCTTTCTCCAGGTCCTCAACCGAGAAAGGCCAACCCAAGGCCTTAAGGGCTGAGGGGGGGCAAAGAAGGGAGAGCCATACAGCATAGAAATGAGAGAACGGGCCTCGCAGGAACTGCTCCAAACACCGAAAGGTCGTATAATTGTTTAAAATAGGTATGGAAGCACTCTAAAATATTAGACGTGAGGTGTTCGAGATGTCCCTCAGCGTTTCTGATTGAGGAAACAAAGAGAGAAGCTCTCTTATCCTGCAAGGCCCGTGCCAGCATTATACGCACCTTGTTACCCCATTTGTAACGGTATGCTGAACAGATCTGCTGATAGCGATTGTGCTTGCAGTCAATCAGTACCTGAACTTCCTTACGCACCCTGAGGAGGTCCCGGAGAGACCTCCCGCTTGTGCCTGGCTCCATGTTTGATCAGGACACCTCTGAGAACGCATTTCAGAGCCTCCCATTGGGTCTGCGGAGAGGAGGAGTCAGAGGCGTGCGTAGACGTGAACTCAGTAACTTTTGCCTTTAGGTCAGCCAAACACAGAACATTAGTCAAATGCGTTTCATGGAGACGCCAGGTAAATTCCCCTTTAGGGAGGGCGGGGAGATATACAAGATTGAAGTAAACCATCAGGTCAATCACGGCAGACCCTAGAGCAGGAAGTAGGTGGTGGGACAAGAATAAATAGTGGAGTCAAGAATAAACTCCCCTCGCATGGGAATAAAGGTATAGTCATGGCCCGAGGGGTGACGTAAATGCAAGGTGTCACTTAACTGGTGCTTGTGTAGCAACCGTTTAATCCCATTTAAAGCAGTGTAGGAGTGGGCATTAGAGCCCGAGAATGTATACATGGTGGATTTGAGGGCCGCATTAAAAATCCCAAAAAATATCAGGGTGCCTTGGGAGAAGATATTAAGGTGATCCAGCGCCTTTTCCAAAAAAAGATTATAGGCCATGATTAGTGATGAGCGGCATTGGCCATATTCAAATTTACGATATTTCGCGAATATATAGATGAATATTCGTCCTATATTCGCGAATTTTGCGTATTCGTTATATTTGCCTATTCGCGTATTCAAGGGAGAAAACAGTGAGGGGGTGGGCAACTTTACTATTGGTTGCTAGGGATGTTGTTGATAACCTCTGACAAGTGTATTTGCATCATTATAATTGGCCCACAAGTGAAAAGAAGGAATATGCGAATATTCACATATGTGAATATTCACATATGCGAATATACACATATGTGAATCTACACATATGCAAATATTCATATACGCAAATATGTGAATATTCACATACGCAAATATGCAAATATTCACATATGCGAATATGCACATATGCGAATATGCGCATATGCGGAAAAACAAATATTTGCAATTTTGAATATATAACGAAATTATTCGCAATATTCGCGAATTTGCGATATTCGCGATAAAAATTCAAAATGCGAATATTCGTGCCCAACACCAGCCATGATTAGGGGCATAAAGTGATTCCACCAAGTATTTGCGGCCCTGTATAGAGCACTTCACAAACACATACTGTAATGTGCTTCCTAATCGGCACAGGTGTCTAAAATCTGAACCGCTAGAGATTAATGGGACAAAATAGCTACCGCCTTCACTTTCCTCGTGGAGAAGCTATTATGAATCCAAGTCAAATAGTAACGGTTATGAAACCGGACCAACTGGTCCTGGCGTAAGTGAGTTTCCTGTAAGCATACTACATGTGACCTGTTTATGAAAGCCATATAGGACCTTCGCTCGTTTCCCAGGGATGTTAAAACTCTGAACATTCAGTGACGCCTTCATGAGAAGGTAGCCACAAAAAGGGAAGTGAGGCATCCTTGGTAATAGAGCGAGACCAAACTTCTACCACCACATTGCAAAAAGAGGACAACAGAGAAGGGTAAAAGAGAGGGTAAGAGAAGGAGAAAAAGAAAAAGCAAATAAGAGCAGCGCGCAACAAAACAGCATACAGTAACCTACAAGGAAAGCCAAAGGCGAAAACGTGGTAGAAGTAATATCCTACCAACACTAGGAATGGCTGATGTGTGCGAGAGGGAAAAGTGACCCCATACTTATAAGCAAGGAATCATGGGACTTTTAGTTTAAGAAAACAACTCCAACAGGAAATAGCCAGTTCACAAAAAGATAGCTTCAGCTTTATGGTAATCTCACAACATAGCCATTTAGCCCCAAGACAAGCACGGATTCTTCCTAAGCATGTCCATTACTGTCTGGCAGGAAAGTGCTAAAATCACCTTATGGTGAATAACCTTTTTAATACTATATTATTATACAGTTTATACACCTTATTACATATTCACATGCTGATCTGTAGGTGGGGATATTTGTGCATATGCATTGGGGAGTTCTAAAGCCGATACAGATAGAACCTGGTTCAGATGTTGTCAACTTGACTCCGGTTATTCTTAGTGAATCACAGTTACAGGTGTTGGCAAAAGGTCTCGGTTTTTCACCGACTTTTCATTTCAGTGTGTTTGATACTATTGTTGATGTCAATAAATTTATTAGAGCTCTCACTTTTAAAAAAAACATTTTGATTCTAGTGATTGTGAAACCATACAAATGTCTAACCATGAAGATTTCACCCATAATGCCCAATATAATGTTTCTAACTCATTCAAAGAAAAAGTGACACTGTGTCAATTAAGGTGCTTGGAGTTTGAAGCTTTGGGACAATCAGCGGAGGTATCTTCTGCCCCAAGCTTCAAAACTGCCAATCCTGATTTTTACCCTATTCATTCTAGAAGTCCAGTCATGGACAAATTTCAGGATATTGTTATGCAGGAATTAGTTCACCTTAAAAGTCATAGCTGTAACGAAGGTCATGATAATCTATCACCGTCGGAGTGGAGAGCTCTTAAAGAATTAAGGGATAACATCCACCTTACAGTGCGGGCCGCCGATAAAGGTGGAGCTGTAGTGTGTATTGACACTGATTTATACTGTGTTCTCAACAGAGATATTTTGTGTGACACACAAACGTACTGCAAAATTGCATGTGACCCCACAGTTCATTTTTGTAGAGATTTGGAGGTTCTGTGTCCCAGTCACATTAAAGACACCAAACATTTGCTTTCCATTTTAGATGGAATCAAGTGGGATGGTTCATATTCATGGTTAACTCTGGACATTGAATCCCTTTATTCATCTATACCACATTATCTCTCTCTGCAGGCCATCTCAGACATCATGCATCTATTCTCCACATACAGCTCAGACCTACACACTTTCAGTTTGGACACTTTGTCATTTATTTTGTCTCACAATAATTTTTCTTTTCAAAATGAGTTTTTTTTTTACAAAAAACAGGAGCTTCAATGGGCGCCAAATCCTCTCCATCGGTTGCAAATTTATTTGTATTTTAGTTTGAACTACAATATGTTTTTGGTGACAATAATCAATTTTTTGATAGCACAGTCTGGTTTGGACGCTATGTGGATGACGTCATTGTCATCTGGCGTTCCACTGAAGTGGAAGCTAAGCAATTTGTGGATTATTTGAACAATAACTGTCACAACCTTTTTTTCACGTACTCTTGGCATCACACAGACACTCCGTTTCTAGATATTCAACTTACCATCATATAATAATAGAATCTACACTTCTACTTACAGAAAACCAACTGCTGGTAATACAATATTACGTGCAGAATCATGCCACCCTAAACACACAGTTCTAGCAGTACCGGTTGGTGAATTCACTAGAGCCAAAAGAAATTGTTCTACCACAGAAGCGTTTCTGGCCGAAAGTAACAATATTTGTACCAGATTAAGTAATCGTGGCCACACTACTTGGGCACTTGATAGAGCTAAGAAAAGAGTGGAATCTAAGTCACGCTCGGACTTGCTTAACCACAATGTGGGAGCGAGGAAGCTGAATCATGATTTTCCACCTAAAAGGTCTTTTGTTACCACTTTCAGTGTAGAATACCCGAAGATCGAACAAATTATATCTAAACATTTTCCCATTTTACATCAAGATCCATCTCTTGGCAAGTTCCTCCGGTCTGGCTGTAATTTCTCTACCCGGCGAGCACCTAGCCTAGGGAATCCGTTATCTCCTAGTGTCTTGCCCTCACGACAAGGCTCCAATTCACATGATAGGTGGCTGTCTATGTGCGGTTTTTTCAAATGCGGCTTGGATTGCTGTGTCACATGTAAATATGCTGTTAAATCCAATGAGGTTACTGGCAAAGATGGCAAAAATTTTAAAATGAAACAATTCATCAATTGCCAGACCACGTTTGGAGTTTATCACATATGGTGTGATACATGTAAACTATCATACATAGGCAGTACCATCAGATCGATTAAAAAGAAAGTTCAAGAACACCTGAGAGGTGCTAAGTCTACAGGGCATAGAAACTGTCAGAGTGCCTGATAGAGGAGGGGATCGGGAAAAAAATCTTTGTTCCAGAGAAGTCTATTGGATTTACCTTTTGCATACATGTTTTCCGCAAGGGTTAAATCTCAAAACAGATCTTATCCTCCACTATTGATACCCACTGACCAGGCCCAATTTTGTTTGTGTTTTTTGTGTTTTTTTTGGCACTTATTCACACGTTTGCGTTTTTTCATGCGTTTGTATCGTCTTTTATATACTTTATTGTATATTTTTCTTTTGTTGTAAAAATTGATTATTCTTTGCAACTTAATCTATCGTGAGTGATTCATGGGGTATGAGTCTTTTCAGGTGGTCTCACAGGGGTTAACTGGTGTCTATTTTGGTTGGAGGTTTGTAAAGCTTACTCCTCCTCCATTATCATCAGTCCCAATGACCTTCACCTGTCTAGATCCCATATAGTTTATCCCATGCCATCAGTTCATTGCATTTGATAAAGGTCGCAAGACCAGAAACGTCGACATGCATGTTTCTACGTTCCTGTTTTTATGGACTGCCACTGAGAGCTTTTATTGATATTATCGTGAAATAAAGGGAAGTTCGTTTACCGCTGGCTACTTGCTGTTTTTCTACACGTGACCTCTGTTTATGAAAGCCATATAGGACTTTTGTTCATTTCCCAGGTATGTTAAAACTCTGAACATTCAGTCACGCCTTCATGAGAAGGTAGCCACAAAAAGGGAAGTGAGGCATCCTTGGGAATAGAGCGAGACCAAACTTCTACCACCACATTGCAAAAAGAGGACAACAGAGAAGGGTAAAAGAGAGGGTAAGAGAAGGAGAAAGAGAAAAAGCAAATAGGAGCAGCGCGCAACAAAACAGCATACAGTAATCTACAAGGAAAGAAAAAGGCAGAAACGTGGTAGAAGTAATATCCTACCAACACTAGGAATGGCTGATGTGTGGGAGGGGGAAAAGTGACCCCATACTTATAAGCAAGGAATCATGGGACTTGTAGTTTAAGAAAACAAACTCCAACAGGAAATAGCCAGTTCACAAAAAGATAGCTTCAGCTTTATGGTAATCTCACAACATAGCCATTTAGCCCCAATACAAGCACAGATCCTTCCTAAGCATGTCCATTACTGTCTGGCAGGATGGTGGATAACCTCTTTAATACTATATTATTATGCAGCATATACACCTTATTACATATTCACATGCTGATCTGTAGGTGGGGATATTTTTGCATAGGCATTGGGGAGTGTCACGTGACTTGTAGATGTTTACACAGGAAATGGTCATAACTAGTCACTTTTGAACTTGTCTCATGACATCACTCTAGGGTATATTTATTGGTGCAAATTTTCACTGTATTGTTATGCTTGACAATGGCTATATTGCATAGCCAAAACATTGCATGTGGAAATAAATCTTTAAAAGGATCTAAATCCTTGTGGTGCTATCGCTGTCCTGCCCCAATACATACTATACTGACTTTATACCCTAGGCCCAATTATACAGCTATGCTATAAATATGTTTAAAACCAAATATGTCTGCCTGCATCGTATTACTGTCACGTGGTAGTAAGAAAAAAATGGGTAACAGGAACTAACAAGATAGAGTATTTTTCTACTGGCAAACAAAGATAAGCACTTTCTTTTCTGTTCTGTAATTAGTATAAAAAAAAATATAATTATAAACAAAAAAAGACCTATTGTGAAGACCTTTTGTGAAGCCGAACCTGGTTCGGCTATAGACTTGGGTGCAATGGCTCCGTGCTTCATGTAATCTTAATATATGCTGTAATGCAACAAAGATGAAATAATAAAAGAAGGAAATGACTAGAGATGAGCGAATCGAAGTTGACGAACCCGAATTAGTTTTAAATTTCATGAAAAATTCGATTTGCAACGAATACAAATATCGCCGCGATTCTATCGCACGAATCGCTTCATTAAACTCCATTTTACAGCGTTCCAGGCTATTGGAGACCTAAGATGGCGGATCCACATGTGAGTGCATGGGGCAGGGGATTATGGGAGGGCGGGAAACAGCGGCGGGAATGAAAGTAGGCGGGCTGACCCTGAACCACATGTGAGTTGGAGCCTATCAGTGTTCACTGACCCTTTTATGTCACAGCCCCTATATAATCGGCGGCCATCTTGCCCCTCTTCATTTCATCTATGCACTCAGATGGAGAGGACAGGACTGCGTGTCTGTGAATAGTTCATACCACAGCATTACACTGCAACTGCTAGTCACATCAGCATTAGGGAAATACAGGAGTGCAGAGTACTTTGCTGTAACACTGACAAGGATCATTGATAGCTAAACCTCCTATTCACGATATTGAGCATTGCAGCAGAGAGGGGCAGATAGCTGTCAGCTGCCTCATACAGATCTCCAAGCTGCCTGAACTTTCTGAAGCATCTTATCTCCTCATTTTTCAGCCCAATTGAGTTTTTTTTTTTGCTCCACAAATATTCTGCTGCTCAGAATTGTGTGACAGAGTGCAATTTAGGGTTCCCTGGATTTTTTTTTTTGTGGTGCTGCTCTGCACTACTACCTTTTTTTCTGCCTCTGTGCTAACTTCAGTGTTATACCACACGTTATACACCTGCCAGTGTATTAAAGAAAAAAAAGTTTTTCCTGCGTACAAATACGCTTTTTCAGTAGCCTTATCATTGCAAAGGGCCTAAATACAAGCAAATAGCGTACCATATACTACCTTTTTTTTCTGTCTCTGTGCTAAATTCAGTGTTATACCACACGTTATACACCTGCCGGAGTATTAAAGAAAAAAAAGTTTTTCCTGCGTACAAATACGCTTAACAGTGGCCTTATCATTGCAAAGGGCCTAAATACAAGCAAATAGCGTACCATATACTACCTTTTTTTCTGTCTCTGTGCTAAATTAAGTGTTATACCACACGTTATACACCTGCCGGAGTATTAAGGAAAAAAAAGGTTTTCCTACGTACAAAATACGCTTAACAGTGGCCTTATCATTGCAAAGGGCCTACATACAAGCAAATAGCGTACCATATACTACCTTTTTTTCTGTCTCAGTGCTAAATTAAGTGTTATACCACACGTTATACACCTGCCAGTGTATTAAAGAAAAAAAAGATTTTCCTGCGTACAAATATGCTTTCTCAGTGGCCTTATCATTTCAAAGGGCCTACATACAAGCAAATAGCGTACCATATGCTACCTTTTTTTCTGTCTCTGTGCTAAATTCAGTGTTATACCACACGCTATACACCTGCCGGTGTATTAAAAAAAAATAGTTTTTCCTGTGTACAAATACGCTTAACAGTGCGCTCATCATTGCAAAGGGCATACATACAACCAAGTAGTGTACTATTTAGTACCTGTATTTCTGTCTCGGTGCTAACTTCAGTGCTATTCCACACATTAGTATACACCTGCTGGTGTATTTGAAAAAAAAAGTGTTTTTTCTGCGTAGAAATACGCATACCAGTGCGCTCATCATTGCAAAGGGCATACATACAACAAAGGAGTGTACTATTTAGTAACTGTTATTCTGTCTAGGGCCTATATACTTTGAAAGGACAGCCGTAAGTAATCGCCTGCTGCTGTTCTATACCCTCATAAACACACTAAGTATGTCAGGCAGGGAAGTGCCTGGACGTGCACAGAGAAGGGGAAGAGGCCTACATACGTCAGGCAGAGTTGGCAGCAGACTTGTGGCAGCAGGAGTCGCAGCAATAGGCCTGAGCTCCCGTTAACACCCAGCGGTCGTGTCGACCCATCTCTCCTCGTCAATTGGCTTGCACACTCATTCCCATCATCACAAGCGACATCTGACAACCCCAGTCAAGAGTCGGTGGGTTCCTCAGACACATCCCTCAGTTGGCATGGCCCGGGAGCAGTCCCCGTAATCCCATTGCCTTTGTCCTATGCTGTTCCCTCTCCCAAAGAAGTATCTCATGCTTTGGGTTCAGCTCCACTATTTAGTGAGGACGATGTAATAGAGGACAGTCAGCATCTAATGGGTAGCCAAGAATGTGAGGAGACATGCGTCCCTTGCTCCGCAAGGCGGGCAAGTATTGATGCGGAGAGTGACGTGGGAGGCGGTGTTTCAATTGTTCAGGGTCCTGAGGCAGACAATGTTGTGGAATACGAGGAGGACATCAGTGACGTGCACACATCTTTTGATGATGATGAAGCCGATCGCAATTGGGAGCCGGGTGCAGAAGCTGGGGCTTCATCATCATCAGGAGAAGAGATTTGCTCTTTGTCTATGAGGCAGCAAGGCGGTAGGACGGTTGGCAATCAGAGTGGTGGTGGCAGTAGTGGAAATTCAGGAGCCAAACGTGACAAGGGGAGACCACCTGCTTCGCGGCAAGCTACCATTCAGGGAGGTAGTGGAACAGGGGTTCCTGGAGACGGCTCCAATAGCAGTGAAAAAGTGCGAACTGCGGTTGGGAAAATCAGCTACTCTGCGGTGTGGTTGTTCTTCATAAATAATCTGGAGGACCTTAGCGTAGTCACATGCAAAATCTGTCGGCAGAAAGTGAAGCGTGGCCAGGCTCCCAATCTCGGCACCACGGCCCTGCGTCAACACATGATTCGCCACCATAAAGCGGCCTGGGATAACCGTGGCTCCGAGGTAGTGGTCCAGCCTGCCGCATCACCCAGTGGCCATCCGCTCCCTCCGTCATCCAGCCAAGGCTCTACCACCTCAGCCGAAGGGAGCATTGTGTCAAACCCTCCTTCTTGCGCTCCTGCTTCTTCCGCTCGTAGTCAGCCATTCCGCCAACAATCGATCAGCGAAGCCATGTCCAAGAGACAACAGTATGTGCCCACTCATCCAATGGCGCAGAAGTTGAATGTGCTCCTGTCCAAGTTGCTGGTGTTGCAGTCCCTCCCTTTCCAACTGGTGGACTCTGCAGCTTTCAGGGAATTGATGGCTTGTGCCAAGCCGAGGTGGAGAGTCCCAAGCCGTCATTTCTTTACGAAGAAGGCAGTACCAGCCCTGCATAAGTTTGTACAAGATAAGGTGGGCCAGTTCTTGAGCCTGTCAGTGTGTTCAAAAGTGTACGGCAGCGCCGACGTGTGGAACTGTAACTACGGGCAGGGACAATACATGTCTTTTACGGCCCACTGGGTAAATGTTGTTCCTGCACAGCCACAACAGCAACTTGGACAGGTCACACCGCTTCCTCCTCCACGCTCTGGCTCCCATGCAGTAGGTCCTTTTACAGTGTGCGCCTCCTCCTCCTCCTCCCCCGTGTCCTCGGCCTCCACTGCACGTCCAAATCTCGGTGGCCCTTCATCGTACCACGTGTGTAGGGCACAGCGGTGTCAAGCCGTCCTTCACATGGTTTGCCTTGGCGAACGGAGTCACACAGGGGAGGAACTGCTAAAGTTCATTAGGGAAGAAATCCGAGTATGGCTTACTCCACGAAATCTGGAAATGGGAACCATGGTGACCGACAATGGGAAGAACATTGTGGCAGCGCTGTGACAAGGAAGTGTGAACCATTCGCCCTGCATGACACACGTGTTGAATCTGGTTGTCAAGAAGTTCATCAAGTCTTCACCCCATTTGCAAGACATCCTGACAATGGCAAGGAAACTGTGCATGCACTTCAGCCACTCGTACACCGCCAAGCACACCTTCCTTGAGCTGCAGCGTCAGAACGGTATCCCACAACATAGTCTCATTTGTGACGTTGCCACATGTTGGAATTCCACCCTCCATATGTTGGACAGACTATACGAACAAAGAAAAGCCATCACAGATTTTTTTGATGATACAAGCAGATAGGAGTACTCCCCTGTGTAACTTCAATGTGAACGAGTGGCAGCTCATACGTGACACCTGCCGTTTGCTGAGGCCCTTTGAGGAAGCCACATTTTTTGTTAGTCGCTCGAATTAAGCCATGAACGACGTAATTCCACTCCTACATTTACTCCAAAAAAGGATTGAAAACATGGCTGGTCGCGGCAATGGAGATGTTGCGCCTACATCAGAAGGCTACATGAGTCCTGTGGGGGATGAACTGGAGGAGGATGATGAGCGGCAGAGCAGAGCACAGTTTATGGTGGATGAGATGGCCGGTGTTTCTGGTCATTGTACAGGAGAGGAGGAGCAGGAGCAGCCAGAGGAGCTGGAGGGTTATTACGAGGGAGGCGAGACAGAAGACCCAGACACACCGTGGCAGTATGCAGTGGAGATGGAGGCAGGTAGTCCCAGCGAGTCACTGTCACAAATGGCACGATGCATGCTGAGTTGCTTGCGTAGTGACCCCCGAATTGTCAAAATTCGTCAGCGCGATGACTTCTGGATCTTCACCTTATTAGACCCTCGCTACCGGCCCAGAATGGGGGACTTTTTTACACCCACTGAGAGGGAGGACAAACTGACCTACTTCAGGGAGCTTCTACGTAGTCGGTTGGCCGATGCCTATCGGCCACATGGTCCATCCACTCGCAGTCTAACTCGGGGGACCCTCTGCGCTCACCTTCCACTGCCACGGCTGCTGGGGAGGGGGGGCATGAGCAGTACCGCCTCAATCAGCAGCAGCCTGAGTCTACAGTCGCTGATGAGTAGCTTCCTTCAGCCGCATAGTGAAGCTACTCATCAGCAGCAGGTGGACATGGAGCAGGACCTGAACCAGCAGGTGGTGGCTTACCTCGACATGACCCTGCCAACAACCGTTGAAGATCCGCTGGACTTCTGGGCAGCCAAACTCGATTTATGGCCGCAACTAGCAGAGTTTGCCATGGAAAAGCTGACCTGCCCGACCAGTAGCGTGCCATCAGAGCGGGTGTTTAGTGCGGCCGGGGCCATAGTCACCCCAAGGCGAACTCGTCTGTCCACTAAAAATGTGGAGAGACTGATGTTTGTCAAGATGAATCAGGGATGGATCAGCCAGGATTTCCAGCCACCAATGACAGATGGGTCTGAGTAGATTGACCATGCTCCTACAACAAAATTTTCTCTATTGTGGTTGGTTATGAAACCCTCTGGGGCAGACCTGGGCATTGTACGGCCCGCTTGACACATATGGCCCTTTGATTGGCTCTGACCGGCCAGGGCTGATTGGGGGACAACTATGCTGCCTAATCTGGGGGACAACTATGCTCCTAATCTGGGGGACATCTATGCTGCCTAATCTGGGGGACATCTATGCTGCATAATCTGGGTGACATTTATGCTGCCTAATCTGGGGGGCAATTATGCTCCTTATCTGGGGGACAACTATGCTCCTAATCTGGGGGACAACTATGCTCCTAATCTGGTGGACATCTATGATGCCTAATCTGGGGGACAAGTATGCTCCTAATCTGGGGGACATCTATGCTGCCTACTGTGGGGGACAAGTATGCTCCTAATCTGGGGGACATTTATGCTGCCTAATCTGGGGGACAACTATGCTCCTAATCTGGGGGACAACTAAACTCCTAATCTGGTGGACATCTATGCTGCCTAATCTGGGGGACATCTATGCTGCCTAATCTGGGTGACATCTATGCTGCCTAATCTGGGGGACATCTATGCTGCCTAATCTGGGGGACAACTATGAAACTATGAAAGATAGAGACACGCTAATCCGTTCAGTGGAGCGCTAGTGCGGCCCAGAACATCTGAGACCATAACACACCAGTTATTGCTCGATCTCGCAATTGATCGGGCAAGGTAAGGGGTTATTAAAGCCTCTTGGGTACTGCTGAGGCCTACTCCTGACTGCTCCTGGTGCAATGTATGGGGTAATTAAACAGTCTTGGGTAGTGTTATTGTTAAATTTACTGATAATTTTATCAGTAATAAAATTGAATTTTGCAGAATACTAACCGTTACACAACGGAACGCTTGTTGCGTGTGATTTTTTTATGAAAAAAAATATATATGGAGAGGGATTAACTCTGCTTAATCATTTTTGGGGATTAGAATCCTTTTATGATCTGATCTTTTGGAGACAGATGCGCTTACACACATGTAATCATTTTTTTAACCAAATTTCAAACATTGTGTGGTTTATTATTTTTGAGAAGAATGTCTTCTGGTGGTCCACCATCCTGCATTATAGAGTCTTCTGAACTGCTGTATATGCCCTTGTTTTTTTCAAAAACAGGTATTTTGTCAGACAATTTCGAAAAATTTAGCGTTTTTTTGGGGTGGATTGTGAAGCCCGGGTGTGTACTCGTGCGTCAGCCAACTCCAGGCTGTGTCTTTCAGGCAATCTATGGGTTCCTGATGCCGCAGAGGTGGGGCCTGGGTCTGGGAATTTAACATTTTTGGATTGCGGGTGCTACAAAAAAGATGGACACACCCTAATCCGTTCAGTGGAGCGCGCCTGTGGCCCCGAACATCTGAGGGCATAACACACCTGTTATTGCTCGATCTCAGGAAAAGGGGGGTTCATCATCGGGAGAAGAGAGTTGCAGGTTGCCCTTGAGTCAGCAAGGCGGAGCACGTGGTGTGGCAGTAGTGGAAATTCTGGAGCCAAACGTGCCCGGGGGAGACCAACTGCTTCGCGACAGCTTACCTTTCCGGGAGTTAGCGGGTTACCAGCACCGGTCGATGAAAGATAGAGACACGCTAATCCGTTCAGTGGAGCGCGCCTGCGGCCCCGGAAATCTGAGGGCATAACACACCTGGTATTGCTCGATCTCGCAATTGATCGTGCAAAGGTAAGGGGTTATTAATGCCTCTTGGGTACTGCTGAGGCCTACTCCTGACTGCTCCTGGTGTAATGTATGGGGTAATCAAACACTCTTGGGTAGTGTTTTTTTTTTTTTATTTACTGATAATTTTATCGGTAATAAAATTGAATTTTCCAGAGTGCTAATCTTTACACAACGGAACGCTTGTTGCGTGTGATTTTTTGAAAAAAAAATACGTAAATACGAACAGGAATTAACTCTGCTTCATGATTTTGGGCGAAAAAAGTCCTTTGGGCATCTGATCTTTTGGAGACAGATGCGCTTACAGACATATTGAATTAGTTTAGTAAAAAAAATTCAAACATTGCGTGGTTTATTATTTTTGAGAAGAATGTCTTTGGGTGGTCCACCTTCCTGCATTATAATGTCTTGTGAACTGTTGTATATGCGCTTGTTCTTACACAAAGGTATTTCTTTAAAACATTTCTAAAATGTTGTTGTTTTTAGGAGGGGATTGTGTAGCCTGGTGCATCAGCCAACTCCAGGCTGTGTCCTTCAGGCAATATATGGGTTCCTGATGCCGCAGAGGTGGGGCCTGGGTCTGGAAATTTCTAATTTTTGGATAGCGGGTGCTACCTATGAGAAATCTTTGTCAAAAATGTCATATATTGTGTTGTTTTTTTGGGGGGGGATTGTGAAGCCCTGGTGTGTAGTGTACTAGTGCATCAGCCAACTCCACGCTGTGCCATTCAGCCACTAAATGGTCTCCTCTTGCTGCCAACATGTCCACGCTGTGCCATTCAGCCACTATATGGTGTCCTCATGCTGACAACACCTCCACGCTGTGCCATTCAGCCACTATATGGAGTCCTCACTGCCAACACCTCCACACTGTGCCATTGAGCCACTATATGGTGTCCTCATGCTGACAACACCTCCACGCTGTACCATTCATCCACTATATGGTGTCCTCATGCTGCCAACACCTCCACGCTGTTCCATTCAGCCACTATATGGTGTCCTCATGCTGCCAACAGCTCCACGCTGTGCCATTCAGCCACTATATGGTGTCCTCATGCTGCCAACAGCTCCACGCTGTGCCATTCAGCCACTATATGGTGTCCTCATGCTGCCAACACCTCCACGCTGTGTCATTCAGTCACTATATGGTGTCCTCATGCTTCAGCCTCATCCAAGCTGTGTCATTCAGCCACTATATGGTGTCCTCATGCTGCCAACACCTCCACGCTTTGTCATTCAGTCACTATATGGTCTCCTGACACTGATGCCACCACCAGGCCCTGTCATTGTGCTGCTGTGCGGCCAGTGATTCTAAGAGCGATGCCGGTAATCTGCATGCTATTCTGAATAACAGTATTATTTCACTACCCCAGCACACTTCATATGCGTTTTAGGACACAGCAAAGTGTTCTATACCCCTATAGAGGCTGTATGTAGGCTAGAAGTAGCCTTTTTTAATATCGATTCGCCGCGAACAAATTCGGATCGAAACAAACTTTTCTGGAAAATTCGCCGAATCGGCCGAATCGAATTTTTGAAAAGTTCGCTCATGTCTACTCAGTTTCATTAGGCTTTAAGTCGTTCATTCTTTGATGGGGTTCTTCAGTTGCAGAATTAAGTTGTATCATACTTTCCTGTTCCTCCAATGAGCTAATGTCACTGGAACACACAATACTCATATTGTCATCTAATGAAGGATCCTTTTCTTCAGAGAACATATGTATGATTTTATTATTTTGAATGTTAGGTGGTATTCTGACAATTTCTAATTATAAGTATTTTTAAGCATACTGTAACACATTTTTCTGCCCTCATTAGTGCATACGACATACCTACACCAAAGTAGTGTACTATTTTGTACCTGTTAATCTGTCAAGGGTCTATATTCTGTGAAAGGACAGCCAATAGTACACACCTGCTGCTGTTAGAGACAAATGCTGTTTTAAGCAAAATGAAACATATTGTACTCCCCTCATATACACAATAAGTATGTCAGGCAGAGTAGTGAAATTTAAATTTCAAAATCCTTAATTTCAATTTCAAAACCATAAATTTAAATTTCAAAATCATAAATTTCAATGGTCTCCTGATGCTGCTGCCAACTCTAGGCTGTGCCATTCAGAGACTATATGGTCTCCTCATGCTTCAGCCAACTCCAGGCTGTGCCATTTTTAAAATTCAAACTTCTTTTTTTCTTAGGGATTGTGAAGCCCTGGTGTCTACTCACTCTGCTGCCAACTCCAGGCTGTGCCATTCAGGCAATATATGGTTTACTGATGCTGCTAGGACTGGGTCTGGGAATAAAAATGTTGTTATGGTAGCACTAGCTACCCAAAATCTTCGGTTTTAATTTCAGAATTAATTTTATAATCTTAGGGATTGTGAAGGCCTAGTGTCTACTCATGCTGCTGCCAACTTCTGACTGTGCCATTCAGTCACTATATTGTCTCCTCATTCTGCCAACACCTCCACACTGTGTCATACAGCCACTATATGGTCTCCTCATGCTGCCAACACCTCCACACTGTGTCATTCAGCCACTATATGGTCACCTCATGCTGCCAACACCTCCACGCTGTGTCATTCAGCCACTATATGGTCTCCTTATGCTTCAGCCTCATCCAAGCTGTGTCATTCAGCCACTATATGGTCTCCTCATGCGGCCAACGCCTCCACACTGTGTCATTCAGCCACAATATGGTATCCTCATGCTGCCAACCACTATACACTGTCATTCAGCCACTATATGGTCTCCTCATGCTGCCAACACCTCCACACTGTGTCATTCAGCCACTGTATGGTCTTCTCATGCTGCCAACACCTCCATGCTGTGTCATTCAGCCACTATATGGTCTCCTCATGCTTCAACCTCATCCAAGCTTTGTCATTAAGCAACTATATGGTCTCCTCATGCTGCCAACACCTCCACGCTGTGTCAATCAGGCACTATATGGTCTCCTCATGCTGCCAACACCTCCACGCTGTGTCATTCAGCCACTATATGGTCTCCTTATGCTTCAGCCTCATCCAAGCTGTGTCATTCAGCCACTATATGGTCTCCTCATGCGGCCAACGCCTCCACACTGTGTCATTCAGCCACAATATGGTCTCCTCATGCTGCCAACACCTCCACACTGTGTCATTCAGCCACTATATGGTCTCCTCATGCTGCCAACACCTCCACGCTTTGTCATTCAGCCACTATATGGTCTCCTTATGCTTCACACTCATCCAAGCTGTGTCATTCAGCCACAATATGGTCTCCTCATGCTGCCAACAACTCCACACTGTCATTCAGCCACTATATGGTCTCCTCATGCTGCCAACACCTCCACACTGTGTCATTCAGCCACTATATGGTCTCCTCATGCTGCCAACACCTCCATGCTGTGTCATTCAGCCACTATATGATCTCCTCATGCTTCAACCTCATCCAAGCTTTGTCACTAAGCCACTATATGGTCTCCTCATGCTGCCAACACCTCCACGCTGTGTCAATCAGCCACTATATGGTCTCCTCATTATGCCAACACCTCCACGCTGTTTCAATCAGCCACTATATGGTCTTCTCATGCTTCCAACACCTCCATTCTGTGTTATTTACCCACTAAATGGTCTCCTCATGCTGTCAACACCTCCACGCTGTATCATTAAGCAACTATATGGTCTCCTCATGCTTCAGCCTCATCCAAGCTGTGTCATTCAACCACTATATGGTCTCCTCATACTGATGCCACCTCTAGGCCCTGTCATTGTGCTGCTCTGTGGCAGTGATTCTAAAAGTGATGCCGGTAATCTGCATGTCATTCTGAATAACAGTATTATTTCACTACCCCAGCACACTCCATATGCGTGTTAGAACACAGCTAAGTGTTCTACACCCCTATTGAGGCTCTCTGTAGGCCAGAAATAGCAGTTTTTAGTATAGATTTGCTGCGAATAAATTCAGATCGAAACAAATCGGACTAATTGACTTTTTCAAAAGTTCGTTCATCTCTACCTATGGGGAAATGGGGGGGGGGGGATAACTCTGCCTATACCTATGGGGAGAGGGGGGGGTAACTCTGCCTATACCTACGGGGAAAGGGGGGTGGTAACTCTGCCTATAGCTATGGGGAAGATGAGGGGTGGGTAACTCTGCCTATACCTATGGGGAAGAGTGGGGGTAACTCTGCTTATAACTATGGGGAAGAAGGGGGTAACTCTGACTATCCCTATGGGGAAGAGGGGGGTAACTCTGCCTATACTTATGGGGAAAGGGGAGGAAAGAGGGGGGTACCGCTGCCTAAACCTATGGGGAAGAGGGTGGGTGGGTAACTCTGCCTATACCTATGGGGAAGTGGTGGGTAACTCTGCCTATACCTATGGGGAAGTGGGGGATAACTCTGCCTATACCTATGGGGAAGAGGGAGGGGTAACTCTGCCTATACCTATGGGGAAGAAGGGGGGGGGGTAACTCTGCCTATACCTATGGGGAATAAGGGGGGTTAACTCTGCCTATACCTATGGGGAATAAGGGGGGGTGTCTCTGCTTATACCTATGGGGAAGAGGGTGGGGTGTCTCTGCCTATTCCTATGGGGAAGAGGGTGGGTGGGTAACTCTGCCTATACAAATACAGAAGAGGGGGGGTAATTCTGCCTATACTGATGGGGAAAGGGGGAGGCGGGTAACTCTTCCTATACCTATGGGGAAAGGGGAGGAGGGGGGGTAACTCTGCCTATACCTATGGGGAAAGGGGGGTAACTCTGCCTATACCTATGGGGAAAGGATGGGGGTGGTAACTCTGCCTATACCCATAGGGAAGAGGGGGAGGGGTAACTATGCCTATACCTATGGGGAACGGGGGGGGGGGGTAAGTCTGCCTATACCTATGGGGAATGGGGGGGTTAAAGGACATCTGCAGCGTGATTAACACTTATCCCCTATCCACAGGATGGGGGATAAGTGTCTGATCGCGGGGGGGTCCGACCGCTGGGACCCCCTGTGATCTCCTGTACTGGGTCGCGGCTGTCCCGTGCAGGGGGTGTGCCGGCCACAGCATGACGTTGCAGCCGGAACGCCTCCTCCATACATCTCTATGGGAGAGGCGGGGAGGCAGCGTTCGTGCCTCCCCGTCTCCCCCATAGAACTGTATGGGGACGGGGAGGAGACGAGGCGTCACCGTCGACCTCTAGGTCGACACTACGCGCCTTAGCGCTCACCATGAGCGCTAATGGCGGCGCTCCGTTAGGGAGATCACGGGGCGTCCCAGCGGTCGGACCCACCGCAATCAAACACTTATCCCCTATCCTGTGGATAGCGGATAAATGTCATACCGCTGCAGTTGTCCTTTAACTCTGCTTATACCTACGGGGAAAGGGGGGGGGGACTCTCCTGCCTATACCTAAGGAGAAAGGCGGGTTAATTATGTTCCTATACCTATTGGGAAGGGGGGTTAACTCTGCTGCCTATAGCTACGGGGAAGGGGGGCTACCTAACTTTATACCTGGATGCCTAAGTGCTTACCTACATACCAGGCTATCTAACTACCTACATACCCAGCTACCTAACTATGTACATACCTGGCCTTCATACATGGCTGCCTAACTACCTAGCTAGTCCTCTACCTACCTGGCATGTCACCTACCTACATATCTGGCTTCCTGATCTACCTACCTAGTTACCTATTTACCTGGCTACCTACCAACCTGCCCTTTTACTGTGCAGGACACCAAGGAGGGCATTATTACAGTTTGTGGGCCTATAGATGGAAAGATTTTGTAGAGGAGGGGAGGGCACTGGAAAAATGTAGAGTCTGACATGTTTGTCCTGCAGGTGTTAAGAGATCCACATGGTGGTCTGATCTGGACAGAGAAGAAAATTAAAGAGGACGCCACTGATCAGAAAAGACGTACTTGTGAGTCCCTTTATGTAACTTATATGGTGTACAGATCCTGTGTACATGTGTTATCTATGGCCATATAGTCCTGTATATAATCACTTATATTGTATACAAATATTTTATAGTATACTGGTCTGTGTATCATGTTTTTATTCAGTACAGTCTGGTGGTATTATCCAGTTATTGTGTGGTGGTATATATTTACTCCTTGTATACCAGTATTATTGGTCATGGAAATGTCACGTTTCGGCTGGCTGGAGGTGGATCCTCTGTGCCAGAGAGGGATTGGCGTGGACCGTGTCGGTGGACCGGTTCTAAGTTGCTACTGGTATTCACCAGAGCCCGCCGCAAAGCGGGATGGTCTTGCAGCGGCGGTAGCAACCAGGTCGTATCCACCGGCAACGGCTCAACCTCTCTGACTGCTGAAATAAGCGCGGTACAAGGGAGTAGACAAGAGCAAGGTCGGACGTAGCAGAAGGTCAGGGCAGGCAGCAAGGATCGTAGTCAGGGGCAACGGCAGGAGGTCTGGAACACAGGCTAGGAACACACAAGGAAACGCTTTCACTGGCACAATGGCAACAAGATCCGGCAAGGGAGTGCAGGGGAAGTGAGGTATAAGTAGGGAAGTGCACAGGTGAAGGTACTGATTAAAACCTCATGCGCCAATCAGTGGCGCACCGGCCCTTTAAATCACAAAGACCCGGCGCGCGCGCGCCCTAAGGAGCGGGGCCGCGCGCGCCGAGACAGCACAGACGGGGAACGGGTCTGGTAAGCGAGTCAGGATGCGCATCGCGAGCGGACGCGTCCCGCATCGCGAATCGCATCCCTGCTGGAAACATTATCGCAGCGCACCCAGTCGGCAGGTCTGACTGGGGCGCTGTGAAAAGGAGAACGCTGTGAGCGCTCCGGGGAGGAGCGGGGACCCGGAGCGCTCGGCGTAACAGTACCCCCCCCCCCCCCCTTGGGTCTCCCCCTCTTTTTGGAACCTGAGAATTTGAGGATAAGATTCTTGTCCAGGATGTTGTCCTCAGGTTTCCATGACCTCTCCTCTGGGCCGCAATTCTCCCAATCAACCCAAAAAATTTTTTTACCTCTGACCGTCTTGGATGCCAGAATTTCTTTCACCGAAAAACGTCAGAGGACCCGGAAACTGGAGTGGGAGAAACAACTTTGGGAGAGAAGCGGTTAAGGATGAGTGGTTTAAGGAGAGAGACATGTAAAGCATTGGGAATACGGAGAGAAGGAGGAAGAAGAAATCCGCACAGGCACAGTAAGACGTGGAGAAGCAGAGTTCACATCAAGAGCTGTCTCACCTTTGTGCGGAGTCAGTGTGTGTCTTTCCTGACGTGGAGGTCGGATAGGACAATCCTTCAAGATATGTTCGGTACTGGCACAGTACAGGCAAAGGTTCTCCATGCGGCGTCGTGTCCTCTCTTGAGATGTCAAGCGAGACCGGTCAACTTGCATAGCCTCCACGGCGGAAGGCACAGGAACGGATTGCAGTGGACCAGAGGAGAGAGGAGCCGGGGAGAGAAACCGCCTCGTGCGAACAAAGTCCATATCCTGGCGGAGCTCCTGACGCCTTTCGGAAAAACGCATGTCAATGCGGGTGGCAAGATGAATAAGTTCATGAAGGTTAGCAGGGATTTCTCGTGCGGCCAGCACATCTTTGATGTTACTGGATAGGCCTTTTTTAAAGGTCGCGCAGAGGGCCTCGTTATTCCAGGACAATTCAGAGGCGAGAGTACGGAATTGGATGGCGTACTCGCCAACAGAAGAATTACCCTGGACCAGGTTCAGCAGGGCAGTCTCGGCAGAAGAGGCTCGGGCAGGTTCCTCGAAGACACTTCGAATCTCCGTGAAGAAAGAGTGTACAGAGGCAGTGACAGGATCATTGCGGTCCCAGAGCGGTGTGGCCCATGACAGGGCTTTCCCAGACAGAAGGCTGACTACGAAAGCCACCTTTGACCTTTCAGTTGGAAACTGGTCCGACATCATCTCCAAATGCAGGGAACATTGTGAAAGAAAACCACGGCAAAATTTAGAGTCTCCATCAAATTTGTCCGGCCAAGATAAACGGAGGCTGGATGCGGCCACTCGCTGCGGAAGAGGTGCAGGAGCTGGTGGAGGAGATGATTGTTGAAGCTGTGGTAGTAGCTGCTGTAGCATCACGGTCAGTTGAGACAGCTGGTGGCCTTGTTGCGCTATCTGTTGCGACTGCTGGGCGACCACCGTGGTGAGGTCAGCGACAACTGGCAGCGGGACCTCAGCGGGATCCATGGCCGGATCTACTGTCACGATTCGGCTGGCTGGAGGTGGATCCTCTGTGCCAGAGAGGGATTGGCGTGGACCGTGTCGGTGGACCGGTTCTAAATTGCTACTGGTATTCACCAGAGCCCGCCGCAAAGCGGGATGGTCTTGCAGCGGCGGTAGCAACCAGGTCGTATCCACCGGCAACGGCTCAACCTCTCTGACTGCTGAGATAAGCGCGGTACAAGGGAGTAGACAAGAGCAAGGTCGGACGTAGCAGAAGGTCAGGGCAGCCAGCAAGGATCGTAGTCAGGGGCAACGGCAGGAGGTCTGGAACACAGGCTAGGAACACACAAGGAAACGCTTTCACTGGCACAATGGCAACAAGATCCGGCAAGGGAGTGCAGGGGAAGTGAGGTATAAGTAGGGAAGTGCACAGGTGAAGGTACTGATTAAAACCTCATGCGCCAATCAGTGGCGCACCGGCCCTTTAAATCGCAAAGACCCGGCGCGCGCGCGCCCTAAGGAGCGGGGCCGCACGCGCCGGGATAGCACAGACGGGGAATGGGTCTGGTAAGCGAGTCGGGATGCGCATTGCAAGCGGGCGCATCCCGCATCGCGAATCGCATCCCGGCTGGGAACATTATCGCAGCGCACCCGGTCTGACCGGGGCGCTGCGAATAGGAGAACGCTGTGAGCGCTCCGGGGAGGAGCGGGGACCCGGAGCGCTCGGCGTAACAGGAAATTTACCTACATTAAAGTGTTTCTTACATATATGAATTTTAGTTTATTGTGTGTGGGATTTGGGTGGAATAGGGGTGTGGCAGAAGATTGACGAGCTGCAGAGCCTAGCAGGGGCCCTTGCCTTTTTTTGTTCTGGGGGCCCCCGAGTGTTGTCAGTCCGCCCCTGCCCCCATCCACTGCTGCACCGCAACCGCGACGCTTTTCCGCCCGGTGCCTGCATCTGTGGAGTCAGGTGGAGTACTTGAAGCATGTCCTCACTGTAAGGGCATGCTGGGAATAGTAGTTCTGCAATACCTAGCGAGCAGGTGATAGATGCAGACGGGGGCCCGTGGAGCAGAGCTGCGCAAAAAGTCGCACCAAAGTCACAATTGTAACTTTTTGTTCGTCTTTTTAAAAATTGTTGTCAAAGGTAAGTTTGTAAGCTAGGTCTGACTTGGCTTACGCTTGCAACTTTTTGAAGTTTGAACTTTTTTTGCTTATGTGCCATTTTCACACATGATGAGTAGTGTTGAGCGGCATAGGCCATATTCGAATTCGCGAATATTCGCGAATATATGGACGAATATTCGTCATATATTCGCGAATATTCGCATATTCGTTATATTCTCGTTTTATTTTCGCATACGCCAAAAGTCGCGTATGCGAAAATTAACATATGTGAAAATTAGCATATACAAAATTAGCATACGCGACAAATTCGCATATGCGAAAATTAGCATATGCTACTTTTCGCATATGCAAATTTTCGCACGCCAGTCTCACACAGTAGTATTACAGCCTTCTTTACACCACACAAGCTGGAAGCAGAGAGGGATGATCACTGTGATGTGTACTGTGAAGAAAAAAACAAAAAAAAAATAATATTCGTAATTACGAATATATAGCGCTATATTCGCGAAATTCGTGAATTTGCGAATATGCGATATTCGCGAATAATATTCGAATTGCGAATATTCGCGAGCAACACTAATGATGAGTTCCCGACCACTGCAAAGTGAAAACTTAACATTGCTCAGGTAGGGTTGATTGGTATTTATTTCTTACCCACAAAAGTTGCACAGAAATTGCTTAGGCGCACATGCAACTTTTTTTGCGACTTCTGTATGCAAAAAAAAAAAAAGTCTAAATCCCTTGATAAATGTCCCTCCATAAGTTTTCCTTTCTTTCATGTATATGTACTTTATTTAACTTGTACCTTACAATAATTCAATATCAGACAATGCAATATGCAATATCATCTATATACTTTCCAAATGATTCTGGAATGACAAGTTATTAAAGCTATACATATTTAAGTGTCACTAAAAGACAACTTTTTCCATTTTCAATAAAATGAATCCATTAATATGTGATATAACTCTCCCATTAAATGAGCAAAGTGAGAAAATACATTTTAACTGTAATATATCCACTTCCTTGCCTTTGCTGTTTATACTGAGGAAAAAACATTACCAGGGTTCTTATAATCCTATGATGAGATCACTCTACTAACTTTGATCTCCCTCTCCCTCTGATCCTGCTTGCACCTGTAGCCATCTTGGTTAGATGTTGTCACCTGTTATGCTAATAAACACCCAAATAAGCTCTGCTGCGTCTGATGCTATCTTTAGTGTCGGTTTGCCCCATTCTGCCTGCCTGTCCAGCTGCCACTTGTGGCACAATGGGTCCACCCCTGTGGGGTGTTACAATAAGCCATTCACAGTTTACCTATTCTCCCTCCAATGAGAAACATGAATGCTTAGCTATGCCAAATTTTCATATGTATGTGGAGATTGGGAGAGATAGTTGTTGACCAAATGAACATTTGACCAAAAGCTATTGAAGGTGTATGGTCCCCTTGAGCTAGTATATGTAATTCTGAAGCTCACAATCATGGGGGGGGGGGGGGTTAATATGAATGGCATTTAATAAGCTTTAGTTTAGTAAACTCCAGTTGTCTGCCCTTTTTACACTAAGCTCCGATAACTTCTCTTTAACCCCTTAAGGACCACGGACGTATGAGTACGTCCCTGCGCCCTGGGTCTTAAGGACCAGGGACATACGCATACGTCCCAGCAAATTTCGCATCCCGCCACGCGCCGGGCGGGTTGCAAAACTGGACGCCTGCTAAAATCATTCAGCAGGCATCCCAGGCAAACGCCCCCACATGTCGACGATCGCCGCAGATCGTCCGGAAAACACGCGGGCGATCTGCAGTGATTCCAGTCATTCGGGTCAGTGATGACCCGATAACCTGGAAATAAATGGTGATCGGCGGTGTACAATATACCACCAATCACCTACCGTTGCTGGGGAGCGGTGACAATACTGTCACCAGCAACGCTGCTACTGGCCGGCGATTGTCCAGCCAATAGCAGAGCTGCAGAGGAGGGGTTAACGGCTCCTTCTCGCTGCTGTACCTGCTCTCTGCATTCAGTCAGTGGGTGGCGCAGTGAGGAGAAGCCGGGGATCCCCCCTCGGAGCCGGAGCCCCCTCAGGAGCCGTTACAATAGGGAGAGCAGTGTATAGGGACAGGTAAAAGTAATAAAGTTACAAAAGTGAAAAAAAGTTTAAAAAAAAGAAGAAAAAAGTACCCCTCCGACCCCTTAATAGGTCCCCAAGGGTCCTATTAGGGTCTGATCCCTGACCCCGGGTCCTATTAGGGGTTCAGGGAGCTGCGTGCGCCACCCTTTTTTTTTTGGCCGCAGCGTTCCCCCCCCCCCCCCCCAATTAGAACACACCGTTATATAAAGTAGTACACCAAGCACCACATACACACTCCCCCGCCCCCCGCACGCACACCCTCCCCCCCGCCATCACTACCCCCCCCGCCACCGTAGAAAAAAGGCAGCGGAGGCTTACGCTTTTTTAGCCTCCGACTCCGAATCTGCCAGTGAGGACGATGAAGAGCCTACATTTTTGTGTTCTTCATCATTCTCCTCATCATCTAGCAGTGACAATGAGTCCCTTGTACGGCGGCGGAGACGCCGTCAGGCGGGGTCACGCACCCCCCATGAGAGTGACCCAGTGGCCGACACTAGTACGAGTGTCAATGCCGCTCGTAATAGGAGTCCTGCCCCCCAGACAAGTGCACCGGAGCCCCGTTCCGATGACCCTGTCTGGAGCCCCCCAGAGGGTTATCAGCCACGGATTCCTGAGTTTGTTGGCGACTCAGGAATCCGGATTGACCATGCTGGCTTCACTGATCTGGAATTTTTTTTAAAAAATTTCAGTGACAGCCTGGTCAATCTAATGGTGGAGCAAACGAACTTGCATGCCCAGCAGTTCATTGCCCACCACCCAGATTCCTTTTTGGCCAGGTCCAATGAATGGCGCGCCATTGATGCAGCGGAAATGAGGACATTTTGGGGCCTCTCGCTGCATATGGGCCTGGACAAAAAAACAAGTGCTCGTCATTACTGGAGTGGGGACGTCCTCTACCAGACCCCGCTTTACAGTATGGCGATGACACGGAGGCGATTCGAGGCTATTCGGAAAGGCCTGCATTATGCACATAATGCGGCATGTCCGGCCCGAGGTGATCCCGCCCCTGACCGGCTTTACGAAGTGAGTCCGGTCATCGATCACTTTGGGGCCAAATTTTTGGAGGCCTACGTACCGCTCAGGGACCTCTCGGTAGATGAGTCTCTCATCAGTTTTAAGGGGAGACTCATCTTCCGCCAGTATATTCCCTCGAAGAGGGCGCAGTATGGAGTGAAGCTCTATAAACTCTGCGAGAGTATCTCCGGCTACGCTTGCAAGTTTAGAGTATATGAGGGACGAGATTCCCGTATTGAACCCCCAGAATGTCCCCCCACTCTGGGTGTTAGCGGGAAACTCATTTGGGATCTTGTGCACCCATTGCTGGATAAGGGTTTCCACGTATACGTGGATAACTTTTATACCAGCATCCCTCTGTTCAAATCCCTTTCCGCCAGATCCAAGTCCGCTTGTGGGACCGTGAGGAAAAACCAGAGAGGCCTCCTTCTAAATTTGGTCAAGACGCCTATTCCCAAGGGTGAGTCCTGTGCCCTGATCCATGATAACCTGTTGTTGGTGAAGTATAAGGATTAGAGGGATGTCCTTATACTCACCACTATTCATGGGAATGGCAGCACCTCTGTCCCTGGTACCGTGGGATCGGTCCTCAAACCTGATTGTATTCTGGACTACAATCGGTATATGGGGGGAGTTGATCTCTCAGATCAAGTCCTCAAGCCATACAACGCCATGCGGAAAACATGGGCATGGTGTGTTTCAGGAAGGGGATGCGCAAGGACACCACATATCAATGCGACACTTGCCCAGATAATCCGGGCCTCTGCATAGGCTGCTTCCAAGGAGCACTACATTTTCCCTTTTCATTAGAATTTTCCATAATTTGACCAATGTACCAAGTCCAGAGTACATTCCAAACTGTAACCCCCATAAAATCACTAAATTGCCCAAAAAAACCTGAAAAAAAACCAAAACCTGATAAGACCTCTGGGGGTGTTTTTTCACAAATGGGTCATAGGTCACTGAGTCACTATCATCGGGACTTTTTATGTTGCCTAAAATGCGCAGCGCTCTCTCTCCACCTGAGCGGGTGCGCATTTGAGGCAACAGGTTAGGGATGGCCACACACATCATATTCCCAGAATGATGACTCAGAGCATAGGGTTTGGGGCGGACATGTTTTTTTTAGTTTTGGCTATGCTCTGGGTCATCATTCTGGGAACATATCCTGTTTTATTATGTTTTATCATTTTCTAGCCCACTGTACCCCATATTACGGGCCTCTGTACCCCACCTGTCTACCCCAGTTACAGCCCATTGTCACCTATAGTGTTCCCCTATTTTAAGGCTCAGTGCTACCCCCATTAGCGCTCCTTGAGGGGGGGGGGTCCCACATCCTGGCTCCATATCAAGCTCAAGGTCCCTGACTGCTCTCCCACTCAAGCAAGACCTGCTGTGCACCCACCAAGCCTAAATCATCAAAAAATAAGGTATGTCCTTACTTCAAAGAAATGTATTTACAAATTGTGGGGTGTCTTTTCTGCTATTAACCCTTGTAAAAATGTAAAATTTGGGGGGAAACACACACTTTAGTGAAAAAAACATTTTTTTTTTTTTACATATGCAAAAGTGATGAAACCCCTGTGGGGTATTAAGGCTTACTTTACCCCTTGTTACATTCTTCAAGGGATCTAGTTTCCAAAATGGTACGGCATGTGGGGGGTATTTTGTTGTTCTGGCACCATAGGGGCTTCCTAAATGCGACATGTCCCCCCCCCCCCCCCCCCATTTCAGCAAAGTTTGCAAATGTGACTCCTTCTCTTCTGAGCATTGTGGCGCTCCTGCAGTGCACTAGACGTCCAATTATGGGGTACCTCCATATTCAGAAGAGATGGGGTTACAAATTTTGGGGGGTCTTTTCTACTATTAACCCTTGCAAAAATGTGAAATTTGTGGGGAAACCCACATTTTAGTGAAAAAAAATATATATTTTTTTACATATGCAAAAGTCGCGAAATCCCTGTGGGGTATTAAGGTTCACTTTACCCCTTGTTATGTTCCCCAAGGGGTCTAATTTCCAAAATATAATGCCATGTGTTTTTTTTTTTTTGCTGTCCTGGCACCATAGGGGCTTCCTAAATGTGGCATGCCCCCAGAGCAAAATTTGCTTCCAAAAAGCCAAATGTGACTACTCCTCTTCTGAGACCTGTAGTGCGCCAGCAGAGCTTTTTTCACCCCCACATGGGGTGTTTTCTGAATCGGAATAAATTGGGCTTCAAATTTTGGTGGGTATTTTCTGCTTTAACCTTTTGTAAAAATGTAAAATTTTTGGGAAAACAAGCATTTTAGGTAATTATTATTTTTTTTTACATATGCAAAAGTTGTGAAACCCCTGGGGGGTATTAAGGTTCACTTTACCCCTTGTTATGTTCCCCAAGGGGTCTAGTTTCCAAAATGTGATGCCATGTGGGTTTTTTTTTTTGCTGTCCTGGCACCATTGGGGCTTCCTAAATGCAGCATGCCCCCAGAGCAAAATTTGCTTCCAAAAAGCCAAATGTGACTACTCCTCTTCTGAGACCTGTAGTGCGCCAGCAGAGCACTTTTCACCCCCATATGGGGTGTTTTCTGAATCGGGAGAAATTGGGCTTCAAATTTTGGGGGGTATTTTCTGCTTTAACCCTTTGTAAAAATGTAAAATTTTTGGGAAACCAAGCATTTTCGGTAAAATTATTATTTTTTTTTTTACATATGCAAAAGTCGTGAAACCCCTGGGGGGTATTAAGGTTCACTTTACCCCTTGTTACGTTCCCCAAGGGGTCTAGTTTCCAAAATATAATGCCATGTGTTTTTTTTTGCTGTCCTGGCACCATAGGAGCTTCCTAAATGCAGCATGCCCCCAGAGCAAAATTTGCTTCCAAAAAGCCAAATGTGACTACTCCTCTTCTGAGACCTGTAGTGCGCCAGCAGAGCACTTTTCACCCCCACATGGGGTGTTTTCTGAATCGGGAGAAATTGGGCTTCAAATTTTGGGGGGCATTTCTGCTTTAACCCTTTGTAAAAATGTAAAATTTTTGGGAAACCAAGCATTTTTGGTAACATTTTTTTTTTTTTACATATGCAAAAGTCGTGAAACCCCTGTGCGATATTAGGGCTCACTTAATTCCTTGTTACCTTTCCCGAGGGGTCTAGTTTCCAAAATATAATGCCATGTGTTTTTTTTTGCTGTCCTGGCACCATAGGAGCTTCCTAAATGCGGCATGCCCCCAGAGCAAAATTTGCTTCCAAAAAGATAAATGTGACTACTCCTCTTCTGAGACCTGTAGTGCGCCAGCAGAGCACTTTTCACCCCCACATGGGGTGTTTTCTGAATCGGGAGAAATTGGGCTTCAAATTTTGGGGGTTATTTTCTGCTTTAACCCTTTTTAAAAATGTAAAATTTGGGGGAAAACAAGCATTTTATGTAAAAAAAAATTATTTTCTTTTACATTTGCAAAAGTCATGAAACACCTGTGGGGTATTAAGGCTCACTTAATTCCTTGTTACCATTCCCGGGGGTCTAGTTTCCAAAATGGTATGCCATGTGGCTTTTTTTTTGCTGTTTTGGCACCCTAGGGGCTTCCTAAAGGTGACATTCCCCCCAAAAACCATTTCAGAAAAATGTTCTCTCCAAAATCCCCTTGTCGCTCCTTCCCTTCTGAGCCCTCTACTGCGCCCGCTGAACAATTTACATAAACATATGAGGTATTTGCTTACTCGAGAGAAATTGGGCTACAAATACCAGTAAAAATTTTCTCCTTTTACCCCTTGCCAAAATTCAAAAATTGGGTCTACAAAAACATACGAGTGTAAAAAATGAAGATTTTGAATTTTCTTCTTCACTTTGCTGCTATTCCTGTGAAACACCTAAAGGGTTAAAACACTTACTGAATGTCATTTTGAATACTTTGGGGGGTGTAGTTTTTATAATGGGGTCATTTATGGGGTATTTCCAATATGAAGACCCTTCAAATCCACTTCAAAACTGAACTGGTCACTGAAAAATAGTGAGTTTGAAAATTTTGTGAAAAATTAGAAAATTGATGCTGAACTTTGAAGCCCTCTGGTGTCTTCCAAAAGTAAAAACTCATCAATTTTATGATGCAAACATAAAGTAGACATATTGTATATGTGATCAAAAAAAAAATTATTTTGAATATCCATTTTTCTTACAAGCAGAGAGCTTCAAAGTTAGAAAAATGCAAAATTTTAATTTTTTTCATCAAATTTTGGGATTTTTCACCGTGAAAGGATGCAAGTTGCCACAAAATTTTACCACTATGTTAAAGTAGAATATGTCACGAAAAAACAATCTCGGAATCAGAATGATAACTAAAAGCATTCCAGAGTTATTAATGTTTAAAGTGACAGTGGTCCGATGTTCAAAAAACGCTCTGGTCCTAAGGTGTAAAATGGCCTGGTCCTTAAGGGGTTAAAGTGACAAGGACAGCATACACATTTTGGCACTGAACAGCTTTGCACAAAAGTTTGCATCTTTTCTATGCCAATTCCTGGTATAAACATAAGGATAAATTCCTCTCTGGGACTTTGTTAGAAAGACATAAAGAAAGGGCTGTTCTAGCACAGAGGCCCTCTGCTGTCTGTTACCATCTAATACTTCTAACTTCTATCTTCAACTTATTTACAAAGTGTCAATCTGAACTATACATCCTTTTATGACTTTAGTAGTTGTGATTGAGGTACATTTAGTAAAATATAAAATGATTCAGCTATGACCTATTTCTGACCACCAAGGATTGAAATTGTCACGCTTAACATCTGCTTGCCTTTAATGAGCACACTGATGACTTAATTGTGATGATTCGGGTGAATTTGGAACCATTTTAATTGAAAGACTGTCTGGGAAAGCAGATGTACAGGTTAGCTGTTACCATCATTTTGATAAGTAATTTCAGTAAAAATAATACTTAAGGGTTTCTAAGCAACAATATATAGCCTATGACATTTTGCCTGCAAGTTTTTTTTTCTGATTTAAATATCCCAGTCAAATAGTTCTTTTTCTATCTAGACTATGCACACCTTTGCAGCTATTTTTTATTGTTCCTTTGCAACTAAAATGAAGACTATAGAAAGTTTGCAATATTCTTGATAAAACATATCCTACTGTATTGTCTGTAGTTTCTATGCGGACCTATGAATATCTAGATCAACAGAAAACAAAGCCTATAAAGTCTAACAGTCATACTGTCTATAAATGTAGATTAGCATAAAGATAGGACCAAACTGAAGGGAGAGCCTGTAGGAGAGACATTGGTCTGTAAAGGGGCTGGATGTGCAAAATGATATCCATTTCATATTGTTCCATTTAACATGCAATAGGACAAAAAATCATTGTGAATCTGGACATACTCTTTAAAGGGTTCATCTAGGAAAAAAACGTTTTTTAATATATCAACTGGCTCCAGAAATTTGTAAATTATGTCTATTTAAAAGTCTTAATCCTTTCAGTACTTATGAGCTGCTGAAGTTGAGTTGTTCTTTTCTGTCTAAGTGCTCTCTGATGATGCCTGTCTCAGGAACTGTCCAGAATAGAAGCAAATCCCCATAGCAAACCTCTTCTTCTCTGTGCAGTTCTCGAGGCAAGCAGAGATGTCAGCAGAGAGCACTGTTGCCAGACAGAAAAGATCAACTCAACTTCAGCAGCTGATAATTATTGGAAAGATTAAGATTTTTTAATATAAGTAATTTACAAATCTGTTTAACTTTCTGGAGCCAGTTGATATATAAAAAAAAAGTTTTTTTCCTGGAATACCCCTTTAATTCTTTAAGAACCTTGGTCTTGTGAATGCAGGACATTTTAGTTTTTGTTTTTTTCCTCTTTCCTCTTTTATTTTTCCATCTATGAAGGCTTGTTTTTTGCGGGGCTAATTGAAACTTGTAATGACAAGTAGTATTTTACCATAAAATGTATGGCAAAATATTTTTTTTTCGGGTTAACGTGTAAAAGAAAAAGCAATTTTGCAATTTTTAGTGGGGTTTCATTTTAACACAGTAAAGTGAAAACTGACCTGTTATCATTATTCTGTAAATGTTTACATAGATTTTGTATTATTTAAAAAAAAAAAAAAACTTTTTTTGTTTTTTGTTTAAAATACATGTGCTTAACCTATTAAGGGCGGCGGGCGATTCCGGGGTGATCAGGTCTCTGGTAGCGCAGGACAGGGGGTTGCCATGGAAACCCCCCATTCTGCCCACCCCTGGATGTCAGGCAGAATGGGGGGGGGGGAAGATGGAGGCCTGTACATGAGAAGAACATGCGTGGGGCCCGGCGATCATCGCAGACATCCAGCGGAGATCACGGCTCAGGTAGGGAATCGACGGTGGGGGGGAGAAATGAAAGTGAAAGTAAAGTGATCTTTTCTGTGGCAACCACTAGGAAGGCCGGACTGAAACTCCCAGCATGCCAAGACAGCCAAAGGCTGTCTGGGCATGCTGGGAGTTGTACTTTTGCAACATCTGGAGGGTCACAGTTTGGTGATCACTGTTACAGTGGTGCCCAAACGGTAGCCCTCCAAATGTTGAAAAAATACAACTCTCAGCATGACTAGACCGCCCAGGCATGCTGGGAGTTGTAGTTCTGTAACATCTGTCCCTTAAAATTTTGCAATTTTCATGAAATTTTTGAAAATTGCTGATCTACTTTGAAGCCCTCTAATTTTTTCAAAAAGTAAAAATATGTCCATTTTATGATGATAATATAAAGTGGACATATTGTATATGTGAATAAAAATAAAATTTATTTGGAATATCCATTTTCCTTACAAGCAGAGAGCTTCAACGTTAGAAAAATGCTAAATTTGCTAAATTTTCAGGAAATTTAGGGATTTTTCACCAAGAAAGGATGCAAGTAACGCCGAAAATTTACCACCAAAATAAAGTACAATATGTCACGAAAAAACTATATCAGAATCAGAATATTCGGTAAAAGCGTTTTAGAGTTATTAACGCTTAAAGGGGTTCTCCGGTGCTTAAACATCTTATCCCCTATCCTGCGCCGGCGTGTGACATCATGCTCTGCCCCGCAATTCAAGCCTATGGGAGGGGGCGTGATAGCTATTATGCCCCCTTCCGTAGGCTTGCATTGATAGGCAGAGCATGACATCACACGCCGGCGCAGGCGTGACGTCACACGCCGCCCGCCCTGTAGTCGCCCGTAATCAGACCCGTAGCGAACAAGCTCCGGGGACTGATTATAAACGGGGTGCCGCTTGCATGATCACGGGCGTCCCCAGCTTCGGGACTCCCGCGATCAGGCATCTTATCCCCTATCCTTTGGATAGGGGATAAGATGTTTAACCTGTTGGGGACGAAGGGCGTATGCATACGCCCTTGCGTCCTGGTATTTAAGGAAGAAGGGCGTATCCATACGCCCGTGGGAATTTCGTTCCCCGCCGCGCACCGGGCAGGCACCCCGTGCAAATGCCAAGGAGGGTCATTAGACCCCCCCATGTCGGCGATCGGCGCAAATCGCAAGTGAATTCACACTTGCGATTTGCGCCGATTCCGGGTCATTATGGGGCTATGGTGAACTGGTGACCCGGAATAGAAGGGGCATCGCGGTTGTCTAAGACAACTACGATCCCCCTACAGCGATAGGAGTGAGGTGGCAGGGTTTAGACGCGACCACCAATAGCAGATCAGGGGCGGAGGGGTTACTTTAGTTTTCCCCATCCTGCCCACCCACAATAGGCGGGGCAGGATGGGGAAAACGACGGGGACTGAACGCCGAAGGTCCACTTACCCCTCCGGAGACTGCGGGCGACGGGGATCGGCGGGCGGCGACGGAGATCGGCGCGGGCGACATGCGGCGTGCAGCAGAAGAGAACGGCTCCCTGGATCCTACGGAAGCCGGTAAGTTGCCTAGCAACAGTCTCAGACTGTAGCCCTCCAGATGTTGCAAAACTACAACTCCCAGCATGCCCTTCGGCGATTAGTACATGCTGGGAGTTGTAGTTTTGCAACAGCTGGAGGCACACTGGTTGGAAAATACTGTTAGGTAACAGAACCTAACTAAAGGTTTTCCAACCAGTGTGCCTCCAGCTGTTGCAAAAGTACAACTCCCAGCATGCACGGTATGTCAGTACATGCTGGGAGTTGTAGTTTTGCAACAGCTGGAGGCACACTGGTTGGAAAATACTGTTAGGTAACAGAACCTAACTGAAGGTTTTCCAACCAGTGTG